>NW_025336045.1:6935130-7058906 GCF_004798865.1 Varanus komodoensis
CATGGCATCCGGTCCTCTCACTTCCTGGCAAATAGATGGGGAAGAAATCGAGGCAGTGACATATTTTATTTTCCTGGGCTCAAAGATCACCGCAGATGGGGACTGTAGCCAAGAAATTAAAAGATGCTTGCTCCTGGGGAGGAAAGCTATGGCAAATCTAGACAGCATACTAAAATGCAGAGACATCACCCTGCCAACAAAATTGTGTATAGTCAAGGCTATGGTTTTCCCAGTTGCAATGTATGGCTGTGAAAGCTGGACCATAAGGAAGGCTGAGTGCAAAAGGATTGAGGCCTTTGAATTGTGGCGCTGGAGGAGACTCCTGCGAGTCCCTTGGACAGCAAAGTGATCAAACCGGTCAGTTCTAGAGAAGATCAACCCTGACTGCTCTTTAGAAGGCCAGATACTGAAGATGAAACTCAAATACTTTGGCCACCTAATGAGAAGGAAGGACTCCCTGGAGAAGAGTCTAATGCTGGGAACAATAGATGGCAAAAGAAGAAGGGGACGGCAGAGGATGAGGTGGCTGGATGGAGTCACTGAAGCAGTTGGTGTGAGCTTGAGTGGATTCCGGGAGATGGTGGAGGACAGGAAGGCCTGGAGGAATGTTGTCCATGGGGTCGCGATGGGTCAGACATGACTTCTTGACTAACAACAACAGCAGTTAGAATGGATATCTTCCTAGCGTAGCTTTAGTAAAGTGAGACACCATCTGGCACAGATGAAGAAGAGCTGATAATTACCCAGGCCAAATTTCTGGTCATCCTCAGTGCAGAGTTCACAGCTCTTAACAGCTGCTGCACATAACCACTCAGGGTATGAGTTTAGGCAGCATGAAATTGTTGGTTGTTATTGTATCCTGTGTTATGTATCACCCCTGTTCTATAGTTTAGCAATGGACATTACTGGGGTGTACTGGGCAGCAGGGAGAGGAGGAGGCTGGGGCTGTCACCCTCAGCCAGTTCCTACCGGCAATGCAGCCTGGCTCCTCCCTCTCCCTGACGGATTATCTAGATAGCCAACATTACCATCCAGATAAAACGCACAGGGCACAGCACAGCAACGGCACAGACTGCCTCTCCTGCAGCTTGCTCCAGCCTTTGGGTACACACAAGCCTCCAAGTCTGACGGGATCTGCACACTTAGGCCAAGGCCATGGGAGTACACCCTTCAGGCTGATAAATGGCCATAGCCACAGCCCACGTCTCCTATCTGGTTACCCACTGAACAATGCCCTGTACCTATCCAGGCTCCTCTGTGAAATGTAGGACTCAAATGCTTCCATGCAAATTTGAGCAGCATTCAACACCCGCACACTTTTGTCCAGCATTCATGTAGCTGGAGAGCAAGAACAAATCAAAGTACATTTAAAAGTGTCCAGGGAGGTAGCCATGCAAGTCTACTGCAAGAAAAACGAGACATCTGGTAGTGCCTCGAAGCATCATGGGCACAAGTGTTTATGGTCTACAGCCTACGTCCTTGGAGGCATGAGATATTTTCCTGATTTACAGTCACACACACACACACACACACACGCACTTTTGGTGTGTGTGAGAGGGCAGGTAGGGTGGAGGTAAGTGTAAATTGTGTAATTAGAAAGTACACACTGTTACCACCACAGTTCTAACAGTCAAAGCAGCTAATTGCAGCTCCCACCTAAAACCTTGCAAAAGCGCCATCAGGGATGTACCTAGGCAATGCCGTGCCCCTCTCATATGCCTGGAGCTGTAGGCGTGTACTTGGCTACAGGCAGCCACCCAACCTAGAATAGCTAGTTCATAACACCAAATAGCGCATGACACAGATAGAGCAACAGGAACCAAACCCTGTAGCGGACCCACATGCCAAGTCTATCCCCACATCTTTTCTGACACAGCGCTATCATATAGTAGTATCATCTACAAAATCAGGTACTTATACACTGCTTTATTTTCCAGTGTGAAATGCCATCAGTTACAAGCAAAGCTGAATTGCATTCTCCATAGAATGGACAGGCCAGTCTCCACGCAGGTGAACAAATATATCAGGCATCAGAAGTGGCAGCATTTTTTTTAAATCTGAGTCTCGGGACACTTGAGGCACCAGGACCCAAATGATGTCCAGAGTCTGGTAGTTGCCTCAGAGACAGAGTTGTAGTTGAGAAACGCCAAAGTCTGGAACCAGGACTACATTCAAGGACACAACCATGACCGAGTCAAAGGTACAGAACAAGGCAGGCAAAAAAAGAGCCCAGGGCACCCTTAGAACCAGGACAGGTCAGGCAGCAGATACCCAAGACAGGGTCAATCAGGCAGGACTCGGGGGCAGCAGAAGGTGCAGCAAAGCCAGAGTACCAGCATGGCCAAGTGGAAGCAAGATCAAGCAAGCATCAGGTCAAGCTGCAGCTCACAAGAAGACCTGCACTGTTGAGGCGACCATTGGAGGGAGGGACTTGCTCTTACTTAGCTCCCCACCACCACCGCCCCCAGCGTCTCCCAGTTGGTGTTCATCAGGAGGGCCTAAGCCCAGTCCTGCAATTACAGTAGTGGCAGTTCCAGTTCTGGCTATCAGATGGTTGCTCAGAGCCTGAAACTAACCAACACACCCAGTCCCCCAGTTTTATTTATTTATTTATTTATTTAGGAAGCTTCTATGCTGCCCCATTCGCTGAAGCCTCGGGGCGGCTCACAACAATAAATAAAAAATCATAATATAAAAACAATGTAATTTGAGACGACCTGGCCAGAGATATAAAATAAATATTAACAATTAAAATGACATTTAAATAAAAAGGTCTTTGCCTGGCGCCGAAAAACAAATAACAACAGTGCCAGGCAGACCTCTCTGGGGAGCGCATTCCATAGATTGGGCGCCACCGCAGAGAAAGTTCTCCTCCGAGTACTTACCCTCCTAATATCCTTCATGGAGGGTTCCCGGAGAAGGGCCTCTCCCGCTGATCTCAAGGGGTGGGCAGGCATATATGGATGTAAGTGCTCCTTCAGGTAACCAGGACCCAAGCTGTTAAGGGCATTATAGGTCATAACCAACACCTTGAATTGGGCCCGGACTTCAATGGGAAGCCAGTGAAGCTGACGGAGAACTGGAGTCATGTGAACATAACGCCCAGTTCCCGTCAGCAGCCTGGCAGCTCTATTTTGAACCAATTGAAGTATCCGGACCGTCTTCAAGGGCAGCCCCACGTAGAGCGCGTTACAAAAGTCGAGTCGGGAAGTCACCAATGCGTGTGTCACTGTCGCCAGGCAGTCGTTCTCCAGGTAGGGACACAGCTGATGGATCAGCTGAAGCTGAAAGAAAGTGCTCCTCGCCACCGCTGTCACCTGAGCTTCCAGTGAAAGCTGTGGGTCGAGGAGCACTCCCAAGCCATGGACCTTGTCCCTAAGAGGAAGTGCAACCCCATTCAGGACTAAGTTCAATTCCCCTTCCCCGAAGCCTTATCCGCCAACCAACAGGACCTCTGTCTTGTCTGGATTGAGCTTCAGTTTATTGGCCCTCATCCAGCCCATTACCTCGGCCAGGCACCGGTTCAGCACAGCCACTGCCTCACCTGGATTGGTGGAGAACGAGAGGTAGAGCTGGGTATCATCAGTGTACTGATGATTCCGCAGCCCACACCTCCTGATGACCTCTCCCAGGGGTTTCATGTAGACGTTAAATAGCAATGGGGACAAAATGGATCCCTGCGGTACTCCATGGCATAGCTGCCATGGCGCAGAGCCATAGTCCCCCAGCACCACCTTCTGGAATCGGCCACTGAGATAGGAGCAGAACCACTGCAAAGCAGTGCCTCCGACCCCCAATCCCGCTAGCCTATCCAGAAGGATAGCATGGTCAATGGTATCAAAAGCCGCTGAGAGGTCCAGAACCAACAGGGACACACTCCCCCTGTCCTTCTCCCTGCACAGGTCATCGTACAGGGTGACCAAGGCAGATTCAGTACCGTACCTGGGTTTGAAGCCGGACTGAAATGGGTACAGATAATCAGTTTCATCCAAGAGTGCTTGGAGTTGTCCCGCCACCACCCGCTCCAACACCTTGCCCAGAAACGGGATGTTGGCCACTGGTCTATAATTAGTGGCCATCTCTGGATCCAGTGACACCTTCTTCAGGACCGGTTGGACTACCGCCTCCTTTAAAGGGGCAAGTACCCAGCCCTCCCTCAGAGAGGTGTTAACCACTTCCAAGATCTAGGTCCCTATCCAGTGCTTGGCATTGTTAATTAGCCAAGATGGGCAAGGGTCCAATAGGCAAGTGGTGGGACATACTCGTCCAAGCACCTTGTCCACATCATCAGGCCGCAGTAACTGAAATTCCATCAATTTTGGACCAGACGGCGACATTGGTCTCTCCCCAGAAGCCTCTGAGTCACTAGTGGAGTCCAGCTCGAGATGAATCTGAGTGATTTTCTCCCTGAAATGCTTGGCAAACATCAGAGTTAAGAACCACCCCTACTTATGAATGAGCAAACCCCAAAGTTCCGCCTTGTCCTCAAACAGCAAGTGGGAACCCTTGGGTGCCGAACAGGAAGCAGAGGAAGAATAGGAAGGGAAGGAAGGAGGGAAAGGCAAGCAGGAGGGAAAAAGTGGCATGCAGCTAAATTGGAACTAATTTCGTGGAGGCAGAGCTACAAGTTTTTCGTACTAGTGAAATCATGAAAAAGGAGTGCATTCATGCCTCCATATTTTGGATCATGTGATGTGTTGCCATCTGTAACTCTGTACTGCATTTGGCTCATAAACATCCCTCCTAAACATAAATACAATGTTTATGTATTGTATAAAATGTATATTGTATACAATGTTTATTGTATGTATTGTATAAAGTGCAAGTGATGCATAGCAGAAAAGAAAATCACAACTAAAGTGGATGTAATAATGTGATAAGAGAAAGGTGAGATGCCATCAGTGATTGGGAAAGTATTAGGCTTTAGTCAATCAAAAATTCACTTCTTTCTCTCTTCACTACCTGCAGTTACTATATTACTACTGTGTTACTATTTTTACAGTGCTGCATCGTGATTAAGATGTTTTAGTTTGTATGAAAGTATTTTTAAGTGTTCTATGTGCTTTTTATAAATGTGATCTGTCTTACATACAGATTCAACTTGAAGACAGTATCAGGAACAGAACTTGCCCATAACCCAGGGACTCGGTGCAATTTTAAGTCTGTGTCACCACCCAACAGGTGTTTTGTGAACAGCGGCTGTAAATATTATCTGTACTTTCTCTATTTCAAATTCCTTCTCACTTCACTGAGAATCCCCCTCACAAGTTTATGCTACAATATGCTGCTATGTTGTCTTTCAGAACCACAAGGCCCTTTGATGTTATGCAGCTTCAGCACATCCACTTTGTTCTTTGTTGTTTTGAAGCAGCAGCCTTATGAACTGGCTTTTTCTGTTAATCAGATAATTAGTTGGGCCTTCAGGATGCAAAAAGTTGGCACTTTTCTGGATATGTCCCAATTCTGTGATGCATTTCTGGATGTTGAAGTTATTAAGTGTCTGATAACACAAGAAGTGCAGGAGTGGAGCAGATCCACATACGCTCAGTCTGGCAGGCGCTGGTAGGAAACTGGGTTGGGCACCATTGATCTTCTTCATGCTCTCAATTTGTATTGAATTCTGCATGGTCCCACAGGCTGCTGTGTCCCTACCAAGTGAAGATAGCTCTGCCCAAGGAAAGAAAGGCAACAAGACATTATAAACACGCACCTTTGATTATTATCATGAATATGTTTCAGGCCTGTTTTGATGCTGAAAACAGAACTATAGGTGAAATCAAAACGTATTTTACACTTCAGTGTTCAGTTGCTTCTGTCATGCAATCTAAAGCAGTGGTTGAAAACCACTGTGGACTGGCCCCAGCATGGAGGAGGTTTCCTGCTAGGTCCATGGGAGGGCTGCATTGTGTTAGCTGCAGACCGGCGGGGGGCTGGCGCTGCTCCAGCACCTCTTCCTTGGTTGGCATTTTGTTTGTGGGTGTGCGCTGGTGCCAATGGGGACCAAGGAGGGGAGAGACAGCCTGGTGGGAGCCATGCTACCCCGATTTTGGTATTTTGTTCTTTGGTGGCATTTTTTGTTGCTTGGTGTCTGTTTGTTTTGGAGAATTTTCATTGTTTTGGTATTGTGTTTGGAAACTAATACACATAATGCTGTACTATGTGTCTGGTGCTTTTTGTTTCTGCCTCAGCGGTCCCCAAGGTGGTTTTCCTGTTTTCGCTGGTCCCCAGCTGTGAAAAGGTTGAAAACCACCGATCTAAAGCACAAAGTCCCGAGTGGGGGACAATGGGATGGCATTCAATGCAGGTAAGTGCAAGGTCTTGCACTTGGGGCACGGAAAGGGTGTCACAGGTACAGGATGGGGGACAAGTGGCTGGAGAGCAGCACTTGTGAAAGGGATCTCAGGGTACTGGTTGACAGCAGGGTGAATATGAGCCAGCAGTGTGCTGCAGCAGTTAAGAAGGCAAACGTCACCCTTGGATACATAGCCAACAGCATGGCTTCTAGACTGAGATAGGTATTACTGCCACTCTATACGACTCTGGTGCACCTGCAACTGGAATACTGTGTTCAGTTCTGGGCTCCAGATTACAGGAAAGATACTGCCAGGTTAGAATTGGGGCAGCGTAGGGCCACAAGGATGGTGGCCGGATTGTGGGGGAAGCTGTATGAGGTGAGACTGAAGGAACTGGATCTTTTCAGCTTGAAGAGGAGACTCCAAGGGGATCTGTTGGCAACTTATAGGTAGGTGAGGGGGTGTCATGCGTTGGTGGATCAAGACCTGTTTTCCCCTGCAGAGGAGGGCAAGGCACATTCCAATGGAGCAAAGCTCAGGGAACCCAGGTTCGATCTGAAGTACTTCCTGACAGTCAGGACCTGTAGGTATGGAATGGGCTTCCACAGGAGGTGGTTGAAGCCCCTTCGGTGAGGGTGTTCGAGGATAGGCTGGACATGCACATGGTAGGTATTTCATGAACACAGCCAGCTGTAACCAGGGGTCAGACTAGATGGCCTGGGAGACCCCTTCTGACTTGCTGTGTTTCTATGTTCTATGTTCTCAGAATTTTGTAGAAAAGATAACAAACAGCAAACTGAAATGCAAGATCTGTACAAATGAGCTGACAGGTTTTCAAGTGCATTTTTGATAGATACATTCCACAACAACAAAGTACTAGGTAAGAAAAGATCCAAAATGTGCACCTTATTTCAGAAATGTTCCAAAATATCAACATATGAGATAAAGGGCAAGTTATGTAAACATTACCTCTTTGGGTAGTGGATCCAAAAGACTACATTCATATTTCCGAAGGAACAAAATGACTAGAATCTGGATCTCCATGAGAGCAAACCATCTAAAGCAATATAAAAAAGTAGAAGTCACATCTTCAGTATGAAATGACATAGATGATAGATATCAGGCTGGATACAAATATAGTTTCATTTGCTTTCCACTGAAATCAGTAGCACTAAATTGTAGCTAACTGTTGACACTGATTTCAATGCTCAAGTGCAACTAACTTATTTGCACAAAACCCTTTGCATTTATTTATTACATGGATCCTCAAACTACAGCCCGCCATGCCCATTTATCTGGCCCGCATGAGAGGTTTTGGACTTGCTTTGCCATAGCTTTCCTCCTAAGGAGCAAACTTCTTTTAATTTCTTGGCTGCAGTCCCCGTCTGCGGTGATCTTGGAGCCCAGGTAAATAAAATCTGTCACTACCTCCATTTCTTCCCCATCTATTTGCCAGGAAGTGATAGGACCGGATGCCATGATCTTAGTTTTCTTAATGTTGAGTTTCAATTATTTTGTTTAGGATTTATAATATATTGTAAGCCGTCCAGAGATGACAGTAATGGACGGCCTACAAATTTCCTAAATAAATAAATGCATTTCCAAATTGCTGCCACCACTGCCCATTCTGCAGAACCCCTCAGAGGAAGCAACAGGTTGGCAAGCTCCCGGAAGAGCCACCGTGGCTGAAAAGCAGCCTTCATTGCTCTTCAGTGAATACCTGGATGCCTGACTGGAGGTGTCTTTTCCTAGAACCAGGGCAGGGGTTCTGCTCTAGGCAGGGGGCTATCCCTGGAAATTTGGGCCTGATCCAGTTTCTGAAGAATCATGCCAGCCACTTTGCTGGCCAAAGTGGATCTTCAGGGGCAGCAATAACCTAGAAGCCACAGCAGGTGGTTTACTGACCCAAAGGGGTGAATGAGCAGGGTGGGAGGAGTGAGTGGCAGCGAATGGCAGAAGATGGGCAGAGGAGTCTCTGATCCTGTGACATCACCATCCCTCAGTATTTGAAGGGGGTGTCTGTTTTTATTGCTTGGGTAGCCGTAATTTTATTTCCTACCCATAAGCAATTCAAGGGGAAGTATGGCACACACTCGACATATCCAGGATTTTAAGCATGTATGTTAAAAGGATACAGGCATTTTTATTAATGTGAAGGGATTTGTCCTTTCTCCCTACTTTTTCTGGGCAGAAAAGGTTTCCAGGGATCTTTGCCTGGGTTATTGCACACCTGCATTTCCCTGGCTTGTTGCTGGACAAAGAGATGGGTGCTTTGGCCACCTCCAGAATGAATATGCCTGTTCGAGCTCAGGGCAGGGCTGCCAGACGGGCTTCTGTTTCTTCAGCTCAGACTCAGACAGGTTGTGTCACTCCCTTTCAGCACTGCCTCTCCAGTGTCTTCTTTGGACCCATCAGCAAGGTGCTGGATGGCTGTAGCTCTGTTAAACACCCTTGAGCTGGGGGCACTAGAACAATCCCTGCTTCCCTGCATGGACCTTTGGCTGCACAGCTAGCAGAGCTGTACGTGCTCTGTCAGGAATCTGAAGAACATTGTTGAATAGAAATGGGAGAGCAAAAGCTGCTCAGTTTTCACCTATTTTGCCTTCAGAAGACAAATGCCTCATTTTAGGAGGCGGAGGCAGCAAGACCTCTGCCCTGGGATGGGCACTGCTTTCTAGCATCCTCCTTCACTGTCATAAAATGTAATGTTGGACTTACTGTGCAAGTGCATTTCCTACAATTGGTGGAAGGCATCCTAGCTGTCTTGGTTAAAGATGTCTCATTATTGGGGTGGGGAAGCAGGTGTTTTCCAATTTGGCATTGGTGTCTTTCCCTTGGATGCTCCCTGCAAGTTTTCATAGCTATTAGATTTACTGTTCTTTTCTGCCCTCAAGATTGATAGCTCTTGCATGAACTGGTAACCTTTAGAGTTATCACTTTCTTTCTAATGCTGTTTTAGTCCTGAAACTTGGAATGGGGGCTTTCTTTCCCACCACACCTTGGAGTGAGTGGAAGAGCAACCCTTCAAGGATGCGCTCCATTCCAAGGCAGAAAATGAATGTGTCAGGATGAATCTAGCACCACTGTCCTTATCGTTCCTTTGCAATAGCCTCCATTTGGCCATGTGCAGATCAACCAAACCAGCTTGGGGCAGTAACAATCTTACAAAGCTTTTCGAGAAACAATGCAGAACACAATGCAGCCTTCCTGAGGGTTTTGAAAAGTAGAGAGGATGTTAGAGAGATGTTAGTCTAATACAGGGGTCCTCAAACTTTTTAAACGGGGCCAGTTCACTTTCCCTCAGACTGTTGGGGGGCCGGACTATACTTTGAAAAAAATATGAATTCCTATGCACACTGCACATTAAAAATTACTTAAAATTAAAATAAATTTAAAAATTAATTAAAATTAATTAAAATTAAAAATTTAAAAATAATTTTAAAATGTTTGCTCCATTCACTTGGGCTGCAGCAGAAGCCCAAGATGAGGTGGGGAAGAGTATGTCCATATTCAAGAGACACAGCTACAATGTCTGCGATTGTGCAGGGGGGGAAATGGGTGCGGTTGCGCTGGGGGAGAAGATGGACATGATTGTGCTCATGCAGGGAAGATGGGCACGATTGCAGGCACACTTGTGCAGGGGAGGCAGGTGTGACCACGGCCATCTCCCCCCCGCACCCCAGCACGATCGCAATCGCGCCTGTCTTCTCTGAATGAGCGCGACCACGATTGCAGCCATCCCTCCCTGCCCTGAGCATGATCTTGCAGGGAAGGCAGGCGAGATCGTGGGCACACTCCTGCAGGAAAGACGGGTGCAATCGCAGCCATCTCCCTCCCAGCACGATCAGGCCAACTCCCCTGCCCCCAGCACAACCACGATCGCGCCCGTCTTCCCTGCATGAGCACACCCGCGATCGCGGCCATCTCCCCACAGTTATGCCTGCACCAGCTCAGAGTTTTTGGACTCGCTTGGAGATAGTTCTCTCCGAGCGAGTCCAAAAGCTCTGAGGTGGGCCGGATAAAGGAGCAAGGCGGGCTGTAGTTTGATGACCCATGGTCTAATAGAAGGACCAGAGTTGCTCCCTGAAGGGTATAAACTGTAGCCATTCCACTGACCTTCCTGGACACTGATGTGCCCCTCCTCCAAATGCCACAAAGCCATCCAAGAACGTATTTTTCTCTAAAGCTGCTTCTTTCCAACGATCCTATGGGAAGAAAATGTTCTTTTCCAAAATCAAGTTTGCCCTGTCAATGAACTTGAAGTGAAATGTGATCTGTTACAAATAATTCCTGAGTAAGACTCTATCTTGGTGGGTAAAGATTTGGATGATAAATTGTAGAGAGGCTTGAAGAGTGTGGTAGTTAGGCAATGTATGCAGATGGTTTGCATAACAGCTCACGGGCTTCTGCAGGATCCCAAGAACACTGGCACACCGAGTGAATCACAGCCCTACATGAGCTAGTGATTGGAAACATTTCCCTGGCTTTCTTCATATTTGATTATTCCAAGCTTGCTTAGAGACTTCTTGGAAAAAAGCCAGAAATTTCCAGGTAATGCCAAAGAATGTCTAAAAATCAAGTCTCAAGAAACTTGCAACAAGCTCTTCTTGCCCCTTCCCCCTGTATCAGATACATTTACCTTATGAACACTGAAGAATAAGCAGTGGGGATGGGCTGCTGTCAACCAACCTTCCCTAACCTGTCATTTCTGGCAGAGTGCAAGGGATTTTCAGTTTCCTCTGACTCCCACTCAAGACTCCAACAGGAAGTGATGCTCTGAAGCAGGGTTAAACAATAGGCAGCTCACAGGCAACGTGTGTCCCTGCCCCACTGTAGACCCCTCTACCTCAAAGTAGTTTCTACTCCAATTCATTCTAAAGGCATTTCAATGACTATAGAGTAGCTAAAGATCCAAATTTAACTTGTTTACAAGCTAAAGTAGGCCCTTTTATCACTCTATAGCTGCTAGAGTACCAAAAAAGATTAAATTTAACTTGAATATATTAAATTGAACCACTGTAGTGCTCTGTAGCACTGTTAATTGCAGCATTTTTTAATTTTAGGTCAGCCCTAGATTACACACAATTTCTGATATATTTCTATGGCAGCAGTCATATGGCAGCAGCCCCTGAACATCACCTGAAGGACCTCTGGATATTCCAGATTTCCCTCCTCCAAGGTTTAAGGCAGGGGAGTCAGATCTCCCCCACCCCCAGCTTTTTGCATTCAGCCTTTGATGTTGGAAACTCAGCCTCAGAGAAGGGATAAAGGGCAGTGTGCTGGGCAGCAGGAGGAGGAAAGCAGAGGCCAGGATGTGAGCCATCCAGAGGCCTCTCTGGTCTCCATTCTTCCCCTTCCCAGAACACACAAGGAAGGTGGGATTGCCTGTCTGGCAAAACATTCAGGCCAGGAAGATGTGGAAGCTTCCAGTCATCAGGGGCGTAATTGCTATGAGTAAGTAAATCAGGGCAATCTTATCTGATTGGCTGGATCACTAGCTAGAACATTTTGATCACACTGTACTAGAGATCTCTGTTTTCTGAAGCTTGTAATGCAGTTTTCTGATCAATGTGCAGAAGAAAATGTTTGTATTAAAGAAAACTGCACACATTCCAAGAAATGTGTATCAAAAATAGTTTATATGCATTTCCCCTGATATACTCTTGATTATGAGTTAATAATGTTTGATTCCAGAGTAATATCAGCATGTGCACAGTTACACCTGGGTGGCCTTCTTTACCTGAATTTATGCAGTGGATCAAAAGGCAGCCAAGTTGTTGGTGGTTCCTTGAAGGAATGTGGAACCAACTGGGACCTCTGCATTGTGGTCTTACCTAATGACACAGAGACCTCCTTGCTAAAAACAGTTCTGTCCTCTTGGTCAAGGGAGGGAAAAAACTTCTTCCTGACCCTTTAAAATCATTTTGGTTCTCCCACACACTCTGAATGGTTTGGGCTTTTCTCTAAATAATGGCATGAAAAACAAGATGGATGGCAAGATTCCACAGTGACATGGTGCCAATGGCATGCCAGCAATTTGCAGTGATGATTTCACTGTTCAATCAACAGCATAACCCATCAATAGCGGAGAATAACCACAAACGACATATATTCCCCCACCATCTATGGAAGTCTTTTGTCCCAACAGCAGCAATCATGAAGTTCTGCCTAACCATACTCATACAGTAATCATGAATGAAAGGAAGGCATATGATAATGGATGTGTGGATGGCACCACCCCATCTTTCTCCGTTCTCTCAGCAACCATGCTCCATGCATACAGCAAATAGGCAAGAACCAAAAGTGCTTTCCTCTGTGCAAACCAGCATAAAGTTCTGATGTGGCTTTCCAAGCACAAGGATACCTATGAGGAAAGGGTTCACGGGTTATACTACACAACAGCCAACAAGAAAAAACACAGTTGGTCCTAATGAAAATAACTTACTGGTTTAAAAATATGGGGTTCAGGAAAATATTTTGGGTTTCTATGAATCCAGTATGGAGACAACATCAGCAGGTCACCAGCAGGGATAACAATATTCTAAAAGCAGGAAAACATGTTCTTAGAAATATAAACCAGACAATTTTGATACCTATTTCAGCAGAGGCAGTCATCGTGAACCCATTTGATTTGTTACATTTCAGGCAATCTTGTCTATATACGTATGGTGACCTGGTACATGCAGTTAACCCTATTTGAAGTCACGCAGTCTGGTGCAGCAGCACCACTGGTACTGGCTGCCCCCAGGGAGAGTAAAGCAGAGCCAGTCTCCTCAGTTGCTTGGCACTGAATCCCTTGGGAATGACTGGGCAAGGATCTACCAGGTTCCTATTTGTTGGGCTTCTTTCCTGCCCACCTGTGCCCTTAGGGGAGCACAGCTAGATTACAGGTTGTACTCAGCCCACTGTGTGGACTGGGTGTTGAAATGGTGTAGTGTGAATTCCTGGGAGACTAGCTCCTGGCACTTGTGCTGGAAAAGAAAGGCACTCAGCTCCAGTGGAGTGTATGTCACATGGCCCCTGTCAACTTACCTGGGTGGAGATTCCAGAATAATCTCTTGGTTTTGTTTGTTGAGTTTCCAGTAATGGCTCAGCTCTGAGATGAGTGCTGGAAGAACTTTATTGTTTAGACACTGGGACAGATTCCCGGGTTGGCTAAGAGGCAATGTTTGGCCTACAAATGATCTCAGCCAGGTCACCTGTCTTGCCAGCACCAGGTGAGCTGGACTTTTGCTTAAGCAGAGTCTTGTAACTGCTTGCAAGAGGGAGCTTTCTGTTTCTTGGACCTGGCTAAGATGGAGTCGGTATGGTCTGGCCAAGTAGGGCACTCCAAGCCACGCATGACAAGTCATCACTCAAAATCCTCTTCAGACAATACACCTAAGCAGGGCGTATTTCTAAAGAGGTGTAAAGAGCACAGGGCAGCCTATGTCAGTCTCTTTTGCCCACCTCCAGCATCCCCTGTCCTGCTATACTTACACCTACTTTGCCAGATGGGAGGGCCAAGATCTGAAGAGGCTCAATTTGCATTCCCATGAACATGAGTAGAACTCTCCACACTTTGTTAGGGCTCCTGCTCACGTGGGACATTCTACTCACTTACACAAAAACATGCATAGAAGTTGACTTCTCCAATCCATGCGAAAGTCTCAAGAACTATGGATTTGTTGCCTACAGGCATGTGGAGGGCACACACCCAGCCCTGTGTCCCTCACATAAATTTAATACTCCGTTCATGAAAAATTACTGATCAGGGCTAAAGTGGTGCATTTAGGAACAGTGCATATATGAAAGTCTTGAGTGTTGCTCAGGCCCTGAATGAGGGAGTTTAGTGTTCTCCAATATACCTTCAATGGAGAAATGAATCTCAAAACAGTAACATTGTTTGGGACCTACTATACACCACCAACTGTAAATAATCTTTAGCAGAACTCATCCTCTTCAGTAAGGAAATCACAGTGCTCAGGATTCGTTTGTTCAAGAAAAATGGATGACTTGAAAGAAAGCACCATCTACGCTTGCATAAGTGGTTCATATATTCAGTGATGTATTAATTTGGAAGATTATTAACTGGGGAATTACAATGCATTGCTATAGGTCTTTTAAAAAACAGAAAACAAAAATCTTACCCCAACTTTTATTGGATTCATTACTTTCTTGAGAATGGCCCCTGGTGCCCTTAACCGTATAGTTTCCAAAATGCACCACTTGGTAAACTGGAGCCTTTTAAGGTCATCCTGAGAGACTCTGATTTTTTCTTTACCTGCAACAGTTGTATACAATAGTATTCCATGTTTGCACTTTCACAAATTTTACCATATCTTGGTCCTTTAACTTTTCTGTGTAGGATGAGGGTTGGGGAATTGTTTTTGAGTGTTTTTAGTTTTTTGCGTGTTTGCTGTGATGTGTGTGTGTGTGATTGTTAATTTCCATAAATGTCACTTCAAGCAAGAATTTTGTGTTTTGAGGACTCCGAACCCATCTCTGCCATGTAATTGGGTAAGTTACTTGTGAATTGTGTGCTTTGTGACTAGCTATGCCCCCTATATTTTGTGAAAAGGCACTCCGCCACACACACAGCATCCAAATTGTGAGAGCAACCTCAACACTTTCCCATAGTGTCAAATGTCAGACAGGACCAAAGAGGTTCAGGATCTCTGAAATTAATGGGCAAAAGAGTTTAGGGTTTGCATTTATACTAACTGCTTTAACCTGTTTACAAAATGCCACAAATATCTCTCTGGCTATACTTACCTGATTTTCCATAAACAGATTCTAGTTCCTTCATGACATTTTTGAAAATAGAAGGCTGAGACAGAATAAATGCAAGAGTCCAGAATGAAATCTGAAGAAAGACCAGAAGGAATTATCATAGAATGACAAAAGACCCCTCTCTGTTAACCTAGAGAATTTACTGTCACAGGATGTGATGATGGCTCTTAGCTTAGATGTCTTAAAATGGGATTGGAAAGATTCATGGAGGAATCTACAAGCCAGGATGGCTGTACACCAGCTCCAGGATCAGAGGCAGCGCACCTCAGAATGCTGGTGGCTGAGGAACCACATGGGGATGACTGTTGCCTGCATGGCCTGCTCATGGTGGACTTCCCAAAGGCATCTGGCTGGCCAGGGGGAGGAAGAATGCTGATCAGATAAGCCTTTAATGTGACTCAGCAGGGCTCTTGCTTTCTTTCTAGCAATTAACAGTACTAGGATGACCCAGCCCAAGTTAAAAGCTTGGAGGCTCAACTGATTTAAATGAAAGACCAAATTTCTTCTTAAATTACTAGGACTTAAACTATGTTACTTTGGTTGGATGGTGGTCTACATATTTAAACCTGGCCTGTATTATAGTCCTAGAGTTCATTTCTGACTGGATTCCTAAGAGGGAGGAAGAGGAAGTTCCATCCCTTGCCTAGTAATCATCCTTTGCTTTTCTAGATGATGTGGGAAGACTTGAAGCAGAGGTGCTGTTTACATGGCCACTAAAAGTTCCTATGGCACAACGCATAGCATTCTTAAATGTTCAGGTGTGGTGGATGGGGACATATGGAGCCGGCTGGAGCTGGGAGTCAGACTAGATGGTCTAGGAGGCCTCCTTCTGACTCGCTCTTTTTCTATGTGTCCATGTATCAAAGCAGTCATCCTGAGAAGGAAGCAGACCTTCTTCTTGGCCTATCTCAAGAAGCAACTACTAAATTTCCCTTGCAAGCATTTTCTCATAGAAAGAAACCTCAGGGACATCAATTCCTTCCTCTATCCTCTGCTCCCAATAATGTTTCCTTGACAACATCAACAGACAGCAATGATAGCTCCTGGGAAATTCCATATGCTTGAGATATCCTTCCTTTGCTACTAAGCCAGGTAACAGCAGATATGCTGACATCATCAGAATCATGAGTTAGAAGAAAATTACTGCCCTTTTAATGGGGGACAGATCTTTTTCCAGTGCATCTCTCTGTTCAAGTATTTCAAAACCTCAGTAGGTTTCAACCCAGGTTTTTATTTTTGTTTTTTGTTATTTGCAACAGATTGCCAATTCTCTGACCTAAAACGTACCTGTTAGTCCTAACAGGCCTCCAACTTTTATGGTATGTTCTCTAAGGTTTTGATGACTGACTACAACTAAATGCTTCAATCTGCAGCCCAGTTAGTGGTCTAACTCATCCACAACAGATACCTGCAGACAAAGCAGTGGGAGCATCATGGAAAACTCCAAGGAAGCAATTTGTTCTGACAAAGTCTGCAGGCCAATTTTGATTTCAAGAGTCCTTCATCTAGCACAACTCTCTTAAACTCTACCTTCTGCCTTAAAGAGCAGAATTTCTCTTGAAAGTGAGCTCCTCTCTTTTCTGTGGCCTCCTGCCTGATATACTCCCTGTGCAGTTGGAAAGGCACAGTGGAACCACAGGGACTTGGACTGTGAATTATGCTCAGAGGAAGCAGCCCAGGAAGGTACTAGTTTCTCACCCAGAGAGCCTTTTGGCCTAATGCAATGGTATATAAATCAAATCAGTAAATCAATGATAAATACATAGCTTTGATTACAAAGGTTCTTGACCACTAGCCTTCAGATCCATATTAGGAACTTAGTCTTGTTCCTCAGCTGTTGGTACAGAAGTTCCAGACTGAGCCAGCTCATCTTCCACTGACTCTGAACTCAAGGCCAAAGCTGTGGCAGGTAGGTCTGCAGGTGCTTATGTTCATGGTTCCTTGATTGAGTTTACCTCTAGATCAAAGGATCTTCTAGATTTATACTTACAGGAATTGCATTAGCCTGAGATGCCCAGAGGAGCAAGAGACCATAATTAGCACTGAACTGTTTCCCATGCAAGGTCTCCAACACATTCTGGAATAGTGTCTGTTATAAAAAAGAAAGAACACAAACCGAAAGACAACTAGGATCTCACAGTGTGTGCTGTGGGACACACTCAGAAACAAGTAATGTTTCACTTCTGGACCTCAGCTGTTTCTATAACAAGCTGATTTACAGAAGCCATTGGCAGGTACTTTTGGTTAATTGTCCTGTACATAGTAAAATGTTAGATGTTTTCTAAATAATAATTAATACAAACTTGAGAAGACATATACAAAATTTACCTTAGAAGAGCCAGGTGACAAATTAGTTTTCTCTGCACGCAATACAACTTGTGCAAAATGTTTAAGAAGCCACTTTTTAGATATAGACCATTTTCTACATTGGGAGAAGGAAACATATTGAAATGCATGTGATAAATGTCTTATGTGCAATTCAAAAGGAAGCCTGCACAGAAGTGTACATTTGAGGGATGCTAATTTGCAGAAGTTCAAACCACAGTGGCAGGTATCAGCACTCTCTTTGGACAATGTGGTCCTCAGCGTGAGCCATCAGCTTGTCCACAAGGATGGCTGAGCAACAGGCTGCTTGGTCTGAAAGGGAATCGTGGCCACTTCAATAAACTGTCCCTAATGCTAGGAACACAAGGGAGCAGAGGGAGGAAAGCTGCCCAGTGCATTGCTTAAAGGAACCTGATTTGGGTTGTTCTGACCAGGATGGCCAGTCAGCATAAAGCAAGGCTTGATGAGCTCAGCACAGCAGCTGAACCGTGCCCTCTCTGCCATTGCACTCAATAGCTACAGTGGTACAGGCAAAAGGTGGTAACCAACCTGCTCTCCCTGGACAGGGGAGTCCATGGGGGCAGCCTTTGTGAACCCTTAAGTGGCCTATGGATCAAATCCAAAATACTGTAGTCATAATGAACAGTCATCTAAGGATAGTCATAGCTAAAACATAGATAAAATTATACTGTGAAACAGAAACCCCAAATCTTTACTTCATAAAATATTCAGGAAGTTGGGTAGCATATTCAAAGTTGTCATCAAAGTTTTGAAAGTGCTCTTCAAAGTCCTTGATATTATTCCTAACTGTCAGAAATGTGTCTTTTCCAAACAAGATGTTCACTACTGCAGGGAACATGATATGCCTGTGAGGGAAGAAAAAATATAGTGGTACATGAAAGAAAATAATTTTATAATCTATTTAGAATATTTATAATGGAATCTGCTTAGAATGTTTTAGAATCTTTCCATAATAGACAGTTGTTCCACACAGCTAGTAAAAGGTAAGTATAAACTATATAAACTGAAGAGCCAGTGTGGTGCAGTGGTTGAGTGTGGGACTGGGTTCTCTTCCCCATTCAGCCATGGAGTTCACTGAGAAGCTGTGAGCAAGTGATTTGTGATATAAATATGATAAATAAAAAAGAAAATAAGTAACAATGACTGTAAGCCAGTAAAAGCAGTCAAACAGACTAAGAGACCTTCTAGTGCAGGAGTGGGTAAGTAAGTGTTCAGTCCCTGGCAGCCAGGTTGCTCTCAACCCTTCCCGAGTCCTAACTCTGCAAAGGCCCACTCCTGACATCATTCCACTGTTTCTTTGCATATTTTCCTCTGTGCAGAGTCAGACAACTCTCTGCCAGACTGTGCATGAAAGAAAAAAAATACTTTTCTTTGTGAACAGACTGGGAGGAGATGATTCCTACCTTCCCCTGCATGGAGAAAAATACTGTCTCCTCCATACAGAAAGAAACAGCAAATTTCGTGCCAGACTATATATTTCTCCATGCAGACACAGGCCAGAAGCTGCTTAGAAGAGAATACATTTTATTTCTGCAGAGAGTGGGAGTTGTTTGCCCATCTGTGCATGAATGTAAATGCTTTTTCCTCCATGCACAGGCAGGAAGGAAGCCACTGTCCCTTGCACAGAGGAAACTTCTTTCTAGCAGAGAGAGGATTTTCTGCTACTAATAACCTGGGGTAACAGCAGTAATTTCTCTGAACTCTGCTTCCTCTCCCAGTCAGGAGAGCAAGTGGACCACAGGAGAGTCCCCACTGCGGGCAGGCATTCTTTTCCCATGGGGTCAGGGCTGTAGGCAGGATGGGTGAGCTGAGCGAGCAAAAGGCTCTCCATCCCTGTTGCAGCTGTTCTGTTGCTACTGTTGTGGGGTGGGTGCACCTGCATGTTTTAGTAAGACCGTGGTGTGGCATTTTTTCTATAAAACTCTGCCCACTTCATTCTTTACAATTTGCAGGATTGCCAAAGACTGCACCTTTCCATGCCAGAAGAGGTCAGTCTAACACAAGGTATCATGATTTTAGGTTATTCAGACAGAATTCCTTGGAGTCCTTTGCATTTTTGTGCACTTTGTGTGCAAGAGTCAGTGCAGAGTCAGATTGGTCTATACCAGTGATGTGAACCTTTTAGAGACCGAGTGCCCAAACTGCAACCCAAAACCCACTTATTTATCGCAAAGTGCCAACACTGCAGTAAAACCTGAATACTGAGGTTTTAGTTTAGAAAAAAACAACTCATACATTAACATCTTTTGTCTTAAAAGAAAAACACAGTAACAGAGCTTTCAATGATACAAACAGGTTTTTGTTGAAAGGTAAAAGTTTGCATTTGGCGTGCTTTTGCCTGCTCTGGAAAAGGCATCTGAGTGCACTTCCTACCTTGTGGGGGCTTCTGCTAAAATCAAAGCCAGTCCAAGCTAATACACACACACGCACACACACACACGCACGCACACACATACTTGCTCTGGATTTCATAAATTCTTCACAAACAACTAAATATGATGCTACAGATTCAAATATGCCAGGGGAACAGCACAGCATTAAAATAATCTCAGTCTCTTAATTAGAACATCTCTTTGCTGAATCTTAGATATTAAATTTCAATTTTTCATAAGAAAACTCAAAAGCTAAAATCTTGTGTTAATAAAAAAGAATGTATTAAAACTCACAGCCAGTCCAAGCAAATATACACACACAACACACACACAGTGCTTTTTTTGTAAAAAAAAGGTGCCGGAACTCATGTCCCCGCTGGCAGTAAGCACACACACCAATCCAAAGCCGAACAGCCAGCGGGAACAGCTTCCCAAGCAGCTATCTCCCACTATCAGATAGCAGACACAATAGCAGCCTGCAGGCACTATGTTAATGATGTTTGCTGCTGATCTGCTACTCCAAAATCACTTCCTAAAATCCATTGAAAAAAAGGTGCCGGAATGCCGTTCCGGTGCGTTCTATGACAAAAAAAGCCCTATATATATATATATATTCTTGGCAGCGCACTGACCGACCATGCAAAAGCTCAGACGAGTTGCAGCTAATGAGTCGCAGCTCATGATGTCATTGCCTGGCGCTGCTACTCCTTTCCAAGCATGTGCATGGCCCCATGTGTGCTGTTATCCGATGTTCGGCTGCTGGGGTGACTTGGCTCACATGCCGACAGAGAGGGCTCTGCATGCCTGCTGCGGCACTCGTGCCATAGGTTCGCCACCACTGGTCTATACCATGAAATACATATGGAATTTGTACTGATTTGTTCAGTGGTCAGTTCCACCCAGAACAATAGCAAGCACAAGGGAGTAACTCTGGAAAGACCCTGGGCTTGAGAGCAGCCACAGCATCACATATATTAGCCAGACTTCTTAACAGCCACATACTTGAAAATGCTCATTTATTCTCCTTGAGACTATGACTTATGGCTTATACAAAATCTTTAGTCACATTGAATGAAAAGAAGAGAGGCCTGTGCTATTGGCCCTGGTTTGTAAAATCACCCACCTTACAAGGTCTCTGAGCTCTTTTGTTCCCTCAGGACCTAGAGCCTCCATGTTCTCCCAAAGTTCCTGACAGAGACTGTCAGACAACAGATGCAGATTTGAAACAGACAGTATCCCCTTCATCATGCTATAAAGCCTGCTCCTGTTCTTGTAAAATATTTCTTCAGGAACGGAAACTTTAAAAGACAAGTTTTAAAAAGAACACCAATCAATTAGAATAAGCCCTAGAATCACCCTGAAAATACCTGGATTCTACAAACCTCATGAGCAACCTTGTTTCTAGATATACACAAATATGCAGGGGCAGAAACACATGATACTGGTCGATCTCTTTCTTGTAGTGCTCTTTCTTGTTTTAATTTCTGCTGCCTTTGGCCAGTTTGCTTAGGAAGAAAGAAATTGAAATCTACAGGCTATATATTTCCTGCATGGTTCAAGGGTGGTTTTTTGTTGGTTCTCCATGCTACATTATTCATGTCTGTAGCACTGATTTGTGCAACAGTACTACTTCAGCGAAGTGTGAACAAAGCCACTTCTCCACCCCCTAAATTTACACATACCCAGAGAGAGAGAGAGAGAGAGAGAGAGAGAGAGAGAGAGAGAGAGAGAGAGAGAGAGAGAAACACCCCTCATTGAGTAATGAAAATGCTACTAGTGTGGACCAATGGAAGAAGTCAGTCTGGGCAGTATAACAGTGACACTATTTTAACACATATTTTTGAATAGCAGTGTTCACAGTTTTCCAGCTTGATCCCTTAAGGAATCTAATGTCCCTTTAGCTTCTGCTTCTTGACCATCTATCTCTTCCTTGCCCACCCTGCCAGACCTCATCTGATTAAGAAAAATGGGGTCTTTTCTGATACACTTGGTTAATGAACACGCCCAAATTCCACAAATTCATCTAGCTGCCTCTGCTAGCTAACAAAGAGTTTTGTTACTTAAAACCTCTACAGTTTCAAACCTCAAGGTACATAGTAAATACTGAACTATTCCATCGCCTTATTTTCCAGTAAAAATAAAATTGTTTCTTTTTAAAAAATGGTTCTTTTTTACACTATACTTTGTTTTAGCTTTGTTATATGATTTGTACATACCAAATAGAAAATTTTTCTGACAAAGGAAACAATGTTTAAAGTTGTGATTAGATGCATATAACATTTAGTCCAACTATGAATGAAGTGTTAATGAACTTCAGAGATTTTTTAAGTAGTAATAAAATTTGTATTCCCTAAAAGGGGTGATGCTTGCAGGCTTACCGCTGTAAAATAAGCTAAGCTGAAAGATGTCAGCAAGCCCAAGTTTTCCTGGCAAGCTTCATGCCTAAGCAGGGATATGAATACAGTTCTCACTATCCAGTGTTCAACAACATACAGTTTTTGGACTGAAACAGAAAGGACTTGGGAGGCATGTGATGAGGTTATCCAATATGTTTGTTTTATCTTTAACATAGCTGTGCAGAGCTCTGATTTTTTAGAAGCAACATTGATGGGGGAGGGGTAATTAATCCTTCTCCCCACACATCTAAATTACCCCCATGAAGCTGGTTTTAGTCCAACAGGAAAAAAACAGAGGAAGCACTGCAGTGCCTATACTAGACTAATAGCAATTCTGAGGGTAGGATGCAGATTGAAATCAAGACCGCTGTGTTAAGCACTTCCTCTGGCAACAACATTGCTCCAATCATAATGTGAGTCCCAAAGTGTGTTTTAACATGAAAACTAAGGTACTGTACATCACATCTGTTTCAGCCCTTAGTCTACTGTGATAAGGAAAAAATGTTGCAACTGAAGTAAAAATAATTTACCTACCTGCATGCTGGACAGACTGTTGTACTGCCTGTTCAAAGTCTGTATCTTTAGATGAACAAAATGCTTGAAATCCTTCTTCCTCAGTAACAAATGTATATCGTTTTCCCAGCACATACACAGTGAATGTCGGTCCATACTGCAACAAATATTGTTTAAAAAACCATGTTTTACTATAGCTGCATTTTAATGCACAATGGATGTACCAAAATCAGCATGATTTTCAGTGGACAGGCATCCCTTGAACAGTTCTGAAATAGTAAAGTTGTCCATTTGAACCTCATCAATAAATGTGGAGTATGCCAGTGATTTTATTTGCAGCCAGTGGCAGACTGAAATATCTGACAAGAATTCCATTCTTGCTTAGCCCTTTTGGGTGAATGAAAGCTGTGTTCTCATTCTAATAGAGGCTCCAGAGAGAGCTCTGAGTGCCGCAAGTAAAAAGATATTGTGCAGCTATTCTGCCTTTCCCTCTTCAATGGGTTCTTGTAAGGAAAAAAGATGGAAGACATGGGGACAGGGTTACAAATGTAAGACAACAGTCATCCTGATCCTATAGAATGTCCAATGAACGAAACAGGGCAATTGTACAAAAAAAGTGTTCTCTGGCAGCATCCTAAATGTGCAAAAGTATAAGGTGGAAAGGTGGCAGTGCTCATAATGACCTGGAAAAATTGTAAATTAATCTCACATCTGAGATTTTTCTATTTATATTTTAAAACAAAATCTATGATTGGGATACAAAACTAAGATCCAAATCAAAGCCTGTATACCATCCATTTTCTGTATGCTTCCCCACCATTTTAAAGGAAAAATTACATTTGCATAATGCCTCTCTTCAGCTGAATGTTCCAAAAAGCTGACAAGCTTTCAAGTTAATCAAGACATGTTTTTCAGGTGGGATGTTAAGGACAGGCTTTACACCCTGTGACTAGAAGGAGAGTCCAGGCCTGCAGGCTGTAACAAAATCCTAACAGTATAAGCCTCCTTACTAGCTACCCTCCCATCTGAAGTAGGACTGGGGTCACATTGACTAGCTTTACCCGCCAGTATGCTCCACCCCTTGGTCACTGCATGGTCAACATAAGCAACAGCACTGAGGAAGGATGCATGCACCCAACTGTTCATCCCAATGCATCAGGGCAGTCTATCATCTCCAATCAGTGTCCTGGATGGTGTGCCAATACTTCCTTGCTGCAAATGCTTGCACTGAAAACATAGAGAGGGCAGGGAAGCCATTTTATGGAACCTAAAGGGCAGAGCTATTTGGCCATGAAGAGGGAAACTTAAAAGCTGGTCAGTAAGTTATCCTCCATGGCTGATAGTGAATTGAGGGGAGATGAAATTGGTGTGGGGCAAAGAGCTAACCCCTCCCCCTTTGTTGTGGGGTGCTCTTCAAGAAAGGACAGATGTTGGGAGTGCTAAACATGAAATTCCCATGTCCAGCTGGATCTAAGAGGATTAAAGATGCAATTCTGTTCACGTTAAATCATACAGAAGGCCTAAAACTTTGGGTTCCTCACAAGAGCAAAAAAGGCAGGATATAAATGCAGGGTGGTGGTGGTGGTGGTGGTGACAACAATGATGATGATGATGATATAATACAACTGGTTGGCTGGGGAATGTTAGGAGCTGTAGGATGTTTTCTGTCTAAATTTGTACAGGATTGTGCTCCTAGTCTTCCAGAGGCTTACTGATTTAATCTTCTAGTTTCCTGCTAAGTCCATACAATCTAAAATAATGTTGTTCAGCTGCAAGGGGATAAGTTCATCCAAACTAGATGCAATGTCTCCTTTCTTGATACATTTTGGTCTTAGCAATAATTTATTTTTTACAGAGAAGGAGAAGATGAAAATGAAACTTTTGAAAAGCAAATTGCCAGCATTTCAATGAGACACGATGTTGTCATTATGGGGGACCTCAATTTCCCTGATGTTTGCTGGGAGACAAATTCTGCCAAACACAGCTCCTCCAAGACATTCCTAACAAGTGTTGCTGAGAACAGGAGAAACAGCTATCCTTGACTTGACACTTACCAACAGAAAAGACCCAGTGGACAAAGTGGCAGCCACAGGAACTCTGTGGGAAAGTGACCCTGTCATACTTGAATTCTTGCTTCTAAAGGCAGCAAAAGCCTAACATGTACCCTGGATTTTAGGAAAGCCAATTTTAATAAACTCAGAACAATGATGAGGAAAGTCCCATAGCAAGTGACTCTAATGAGAAAAGAAGACCAAAATGGGTGGGATTTTTTGAAAAAAGAGATTCTAAAGGCACAATTACAAACAATTCCAACAAGGAAAAAAGGGTAGAAGACAACAGAAGAAGCCCATGTGACTTCATGGATGATCTGAAAGCAAAAAAAGACAGGTATACAAAGTGGAAGGAAGACCAGGCTACAAAGGAAGAATACAGGCAGGTAGCACAGAATTGCAGAATGGTATCAGGGAGGCTAAAGCTAAGAATGCACTGAGGCTGGTGAGGGATGCTAAAAGCAACAACAACAAAAACACCTTCTTCAGATATGTCCAAAGTAAAAGACAGAGAAAAGAAATGGGGGTTCAACTACTCAATGCAGAAGGAAAAACGGTAAGAGCAGGTTGCTTACCTGTAACTGATGTTCTTCGAGTGGCCATCTGTGCAGTCACACATATGGGTTCTGCGTCTGCACAGTGCCTTTGGCCAGAAGATTAACAGCTAACGGTTTTTGGCGGGAAAGCTCCACTCCCCCCCCCCCAGCATTATATAAGGAGCGGAGTGTCCGCCATTTTCCAGTCTTTGAAAGACCAACGTTTGTTCTTATAATAAGGTTTGTCAGTATGACAAGATAGCCAAATTCAGTAGTGGTATGACACATAGCAAAGAGATCATAGTATCGAAAGAAATAGTCGGACCACCCATGACACCAAGCAGGGTCGGAGGGTGGGTTGTGTGACTGCACAGATGGCCACTCGAAGAACATCAGTTACAGGTAAGCAACCTGCTCTTCTTCGTCGTGGCCTCTGCATCACACATATGGGTAGAATAACAAGCTTACCCCAAATGGAGAAGGGAGGTGTCATCAGCGAAGGACAGAAGAAAGGACAGCTCTTCCAAAAGAGCAATCCTGCCTGGCACGGACATCAAGTCTATAATGTCTGGCGAAGGTACACGGGGTAGCCCAAATGGCCGCCCTGCACACATCTTCTATCGGGACCCCTGATGCAAAGGCCGAAGAAGCAGCAACAGCTCTTGTAGAATGACCTCTTGGAGTAGATGGCAAGTCCAACTTAGCTAACTGATAAGTCAGGACAATTGTATTTACTATCCACTTCGAAAGACGTTGTGAAGTGACTGGACAGCCTCGGTCATGTTCCGAATATTTCACAAAAAGTCTATTGGAACGCCAAACAGACTCAGTCCTGGACCTATAAAAGGCTAAGCAACGACGAACATCCAGCATATGTAGAGATCGCTCTATTGGATTCGAAGGGGTCGGAAAGAATGCTGGTAAAACAATCTCCTGTTGCATGTGAAACGAAGTAGCGACTTTCGGAAGGAAAGACGGATCCGGCCGAAGAACCACTTTTTCCTTATGAAAATTTAGAAAAGGGGGGTCTACCCGAAGGGCGCAGAGGTCAGAGGATCTGTGGGCTGAAGTCACTGCAACAAGGAAGGCAGTCTTCCATGAAGCAAGGCGTAGATCAATCGTCGCCATGGGTTCGAAAGGTGATCGAGTCAGCGCTTGTAAAACCACTGAAAGACTCCAGGTGGGCATTAGAGGTCTTATAGTTGGATGCAGATTACTCAATCCTCTCAAAAATCTTTTAATCAAAGGTTGAGCAAAACTGGAGAGACCATGTACAGTTCCCCGGTAATGTGAAATTGCTGCTGTATAAACTTTTACGGATGAAGGTTTGAGTCCAGACTGATGCAATTCAAAGAGAAACTGAAATATCTGTGAAACAGAAGCCAAGGGGGCCGGAAACGAGTGTAAATTGGCAAAGTTAGAGAATCTCTGCCATTTTGCCGCGTATGACTTCCTAGTAGATGGTTGTAGTGCAGATTCAAGAATATACTGTAGGTCTGGGTGTAGACTCTGCTGAGCAGGAATGGCCGAGACGGTTGGTGGTGTCGAAACCGGTGCATCGCATACGGTTATCGTATCCTCCATGCAGTCAGTTTCAGTGACAGCAAGTCTGGGTGGCGGATCGTGCCCTCCCTCTGGGTAACGAGATAAGGAAGAAGAGGGAGTTGGAGAAATTCTTCTTGGGAGACGTGAAGGAGAGTTGAGAACCATGGTTGGCGTGGCCACGGGGGGGTGATCAGTACCCCTGTGGCCCCTTCGTGAATTATCTTTGCCAACACTCTCATGATGAGTGGGATCGGAGGGAAAGCATAAAAAGTCATGTTTGTCCAGGGAATCATGAAAGCGTCCCTGAGGGAGTCCTGACCCACTCCCGCTCTGGAACAATATGCCGTGCATGCCCTGTTCCGTTGTGTGGCAAACAGAATGATGTCTGGCTGGCCCCATCGGTGAAATAGCATGTCACGAACCCAATGGTCTAGCTCCCATTAGTGGGACCGCAACGTATGTCTGCTCAAGAGATTGGCGTCTGTATTTTCTGTGCCCGCAAGGTGAATTGTTACAAGAGTGATACCTCTCGGTATGCACCAGTCCCAGATCTGCATGGCCAGGCGGGCTAGTTTCTGGGATCGGGTTCCCCTTTGTTTGTTTAAATAAAAGACTGTCACCATGTTGTCCAAGGTCACCTGGACGACCTGGTGCAGAAGCACATCCTCGAATGATTGAAGGGCTTTGAAAACGGCAAGAAGTTCCAGAAAACTGATATGGTTCCTGCAATCCTGATGACTCCATATCCCTTGGGTACGTAGATCGGAACAGATTGCTCCCCATCCCAGTAGAGACGCATCGGTACCGAGGGTTATTGTAGGGTACCGGGGTCGAAATGGAACGCCTACAGTCAGATTGGCTGGGTCTATCCACCATAACAGGGACTGAAGAACGGAAGCCGGGAGTCGAATCCGTTTGGTAGGTGGATCTGTCTGTGGTCGAAACATTCCGTTGAAGAACAGTCAAAGGGGACGTAGCCTGAGTTTGGCATGCGGAACCACAGTGATGGAAGCAGACATGTGTCCCAACAGGCTCTGAATAGACTGGGCGGGGACGGTTCTTGCTTGTTGAATCCGAGCGATGCACTGAGCAATCGCATGCCGTCTGTCCTGAGGAAGGAAGGCTCTTGCCAACGTCGAATCCAGCCGGGCTCCGATAAAGTTGATCACCTGCGTAGGGAGAAGGGAAGATTTCTGTTGATTAATAGAGAGTCCGAGATTGTGCAATAGAGCACATATAAACTCAACAGCAGACGAAAGTCCTGCTTCTGTGTCGGAGACCAGCAACCAATCATCAAGGTACGGGTATATCTGAATTCCACGTAATCGAAGGTGTGCACAGACAGGAGCCATACACTTCGTAAAAACCCGTGGTGCAGTGGCTAATCCAAACGGTAGCACATTGAATTCGTAGATTTCAGAGTCCACCGCTAAATGAAGGAAACGCCTATAACTTGGATGTATTGAAATATGAAAATAGGCATCCTTCAGATCCAATGAGGCGAACCAATCTCCTCTTCCCAGCAACAGGAGAATACTTTGAAGTGTGGTCACCCGAAACTTCTTTGGTGTTATAAATCTATTGAGAGCTCTCAAGTCCAATATTGGTCTGAGACCCCCATCTCGTTTCGGGACCATAAAGTATCTGGAATAGAACCCGTGGAATCCCTCCGATAACGACAGGCGACGAATAGCTCCTTTAGCAAGGAGTTGGTGAATCTTGTCTAACAGTACCAAGGAAGTCGGAGTATAGTGGATAGGATTCGGTGATGGCACAACATCGAACTCGATTCCATATCTGTGCTGAATGATAGATAACACCCACCCATCAGATGTGATGGACTCCCAAATGGAGAGCCGACTCTTCAGTCGATCCCCAAATGAGAGGGGGGAGGGTAGAGTTGGAATGAGAGGAGAGGTTCGCTTGTCGCATCAGCGCTGTCGCCTGTCCGTATCAAAGCAGCGGCGGCCCTGTTGGAAGCGCTGGGGTGGTTGTTGCCTGCGACGCTGCTGACGTTGATGTGGTTGCTGTTGCTGAGGAGGAAATTGTTGATGGTACTGTGGACGTGACCATGACCATTTACATCGGGGTAGAGATTGCAATTCCATACGATGGGCCGTCATCCTTGACTCATGGATTTTCTTCAATTTGCTATCCGTCCTCGCATGGAAGAGACCGGAACCGTCGAACGGCATCTCCTCAGTTCTCCGCTTCCTCTTGTCCAGAAAATTGCAATTACGTAACCAGGCGTGTCTGCAGAGGGAAATGGCACTGACCAGCGACCTCGAATCAGAGTCCACGTGGTGCCTCGCGGTGAAAAGCTGTTGCACCGCCACTTGCATGGCTTCCTTAACAAAAGTCTTAGCAAGTTTGCCCTGGTTCCTGGGAGGGTATCGATGATGGCGTCCAGGCGTTGCATAAGGAAATACTGGTAACGCGCCAGGGTTGCCTCATAATTAGAAATTCGTAAACCAAGGCCTGAAGCTGCGTATACCCGGTGGGCGAGGGAATCAACCTTTCTGCCCTCTTTGTCACGAGGCGAGGTGTGTCCACGGGCTTCTCGACCCTGCGAGGATTCTACAACAACTGAATTTGGCTTGGGGTGACGGAGAAGAAATGGGATGTCCTCTTCCTGCACCCAATACATGGACTCGTATTTACGAGGAGTCGGTTGTGGGTGAGCTGGGAGGTCTCATGGCTGGGTCATTGCCTGCCGTAAGGTCATAATAAACGGCAAGGCAATAGATGCGGATCGTTCGCCCCTGACCACATCATAAAAACGATCGGTGCTCGGTCCCGGCTGTTGGTGGGCTTCTATATCGAGCGATCTCACTAGTCTGGCCATCAGACCGTTAAACAATATGTATGGTTCCTCAGGCGACCCCGGCTCCTGAGAAGCAACCGCTGCATCCGGCGAGGTCGAGTCAGCCTCAGACTCGTCGGATTCCATCCAGTAGGGGGGTGGTACACTGGAGGAAGAATCTCCTGGTGACTCTGATCTGCCACTTTCTTTAGATGGGGCCCTCAGGGTGTCTCTGGGCGTTGAAAGGAAACATTCCTGAGGCACTGGTGGCGAAGATTGTCCCCTGGAGGTCGGATAATAGGCTACGGAGTGGTACTCTTCCCGTCTCGGAGCGGAGGAGTACCTGGAGTGGTACCAATCATCAGACCTCGCATCCGAGGAACGGCTCCTACGGCTTCTCAGAGGGGAGATGGCGATCTCAGTATCCATCGGGATTGGAGGCATCAGGGTTGGTGATCGAGCTCTAGGTGGAGAATCTCGTATTTCCCCATCAGAGATGGAACCACGCCTTGAATCCAGAATGGGTTCGGCTGTCGGTCGGCGCGGTGAGCCCGGTGGGGTAACCCTCATAGCCACCTGGATGGTCGGCACCGAGGGCGTCGGTTCCAAAGCAGGGATCGGAATCGAGGAAGAGGCCGAGCCCGAGTGGCGGTGTTTTGCCTGCTCGGGGTTCTTCAGCTTCTTAACCGGCTTGCCTGTCTTATCTTTCTTGGCCTTATTATGCACAGGATATTTATCTGAGTCACTGCGCTTTCTTTTTTCCTTTTGTTTCCTCAGCAGGGAAACAGACTGGTCGGTCATGGTATGAGCGCCTTCTTCAGAAGGGCGTGAGGGCGGAGCAATGGAGGAAGAGGCCAGGCATTGCGGCAGGTCAGCCGAAGTTGGACAGCTTTCGGGTGGGGCCACAACAGTGGGAGGCTTAGCCACCAGCCGGCCCGATTGGAGGAGAGCCTGGTCCCATAAGAGTTTGTGGAGGCGGTTCTCCCTGTTCTTCCTCGCCTGTTTAGAGAAGGCCAAACAATGGCCGCACTTATCGGTTCTGCACCCTTCCCCCAAAAAAAGGAGGCACAGATCATGCAGGTCCACGGCGGGCATTTTGGAGCCGCATTTTCCACACTTGCGGAAAGCCGCCTGTTGCGCCATTGTAGAAAGAAGAAAAAAGGAGATAGTAAAGTGGGAAAGTAATATTTTTGGTTTTTTTTTATATGAACGATAAAGAGGAAAAAATGGTGCAAAGTTAAGAAGAAATATAAGTGAAGTACTAATAACAAGAACAAGGGATACAAACTTGGTAGGAAAAAGAAGAGATTTTCAAACGAGCAAGAAGGTAAGTAATAATCTTAGCGAGAGCGAAGCGGCACGAGGCACAACGAACGGCAGTCACAAAGACTGGAAAATGGCAGACACTCTGCTCCTTATATAATGCTGGGGGGGGGGGGCGGAGTTCCTGCCAAAAACCGTTAGCTGTTAATCTTCCGGCCAAAGGCACTGCGCAGGCGCAGAACCCATATGTGTGATGCACAGAGGCCACAACGAAGAACAGATAACAAAGAAAAGGCAGGATACCCTGGAAGACAGAAATAGGATTCAAGGGGATCTTGATAGGTTGGAGCACTGGGTTGAATGAATGAAATTCAACAGGGACAAATGCCAATTTCTGCACCTAGGAAAAAGAAACCGCATGAATCATTGTAAGATTATATAAGCATTATAAGAATATTTGGCTCAACAATACTGCAAGTGGAAAGGATCTTGGAACTGTTGGAAATCACAAGCTAAATATGAGTCAGCAATGTGATTAGGCTGCAACAAGGGCAAATACAGTTTAAAGATGCTTTAATAGTAGTATCATTTCCAAATCCCATGAAATACTAGTTCCCCTATACTTAGCATTGGTTAGGCCACATCTAGAATATTGTGTCCAGTTCTGGACACCACAGTTTTAAAAGAGACAAGTTGGAAAGGGTTGAGAGGAAGGCAACAAAGATGATCCAGAGACTGGAAAAATTAGGAAAGGAGGAGAGATTGAAAGAACTGGGCATTAGCTTTCAGAACAAAAGTCTGAGGGGAGATACAATAGCATTCTGCAAGTACTTGAAAGGATGCCACAAAGGGGAAGGCCAGGATCTCTTCTCGATCATTCCAGAGCTCAGGACATGGTATAACAGGCTCAAGTTGCAGGAAACCACATTCCTGCTAGACATCAAGGAACATGTCCTGACTGTTAGAGCAATGCAGCCAATTCCCTAGGGAAGTTATGGGCTTTCCCATCCTAGATGAATTCAGGACACAATGGGATAGCCACCTAAGAGGAATGTTTTATATTTGATTTGATTTGATTAAAAGCTGCCTGTTAGCATCATGCTCTCTGGGTTTAACTTGGGTCTTGCACGGAGCAGGGTTGGACTCAATTGCCCTCTGGACCCTTCCAACTCTACTATTCTATGATTCTATGACACTTGGAGTGCAAAAAAAATATTGTAAAAAATACATATTTCAGTCACAGGTTTATGTTTTGTTTATTCTAGAGAGGTGTATTATCTTAGCAAATACAGTGGTACCATGGCTCACGAACGCCTTGGTTCACGAACAAATCAGGTCATGAACAAAAATTTCATTAAAAATTTGACTTGGGTCACGAACTCCGCATTGAGTGGCGACCTTGATCGCAGCCATCTCCCCCACCCCACCCTGAGAGGGGAGATGGCTGCTATCGCAGTTGCTTTCGTGCAGGGAAGGTAAAGTGATCATAGGCGTGCTCCTGCAGAACAGACAGGCGTAATCCCAGCCATCTCCCCCACAGCTGTGATGTGCTGCGCCCGTCTTTCCTGCAGAAGCACACCTGTGATCACGCACATCTCTCCGGCATGAACAGAACTGCGATGGTGGCCATCTCCCCACTCGGCGGGGTGGGGAGGTGACTGAGATCGCAGTTGTGTTCATGCAGGGAAGGCGTGCATGATCACAGGCACGCTCCTGCAGGAAAGACGGGCGCAATCTCAGCCACTCCCCCCCAGGCAGCACGATCGCGACCATCTCCCCACCCCGCAAGTGGGGAGATGGCCGAGATCGCACCCATCTCTCCTTCCCCAGCGCACCCCGTTTGCACCCGGATCTTCCTCCCCCAGTGCGCCCACAATTGCGCTCGTCTCTCCCCCCCACCCCCCAGCACATCAGAATGACGGGCGCCTGCAGGGATGACAGAAGCGACCTCAGTTGCGCTGGGGGCGGGGGCAGGGAGATGGTCGCGATCTTTATTGTCACTTTGCTTCACATTTTTCTGATTTAAAAAATGGTTACAGAACGGATTAACCTTATTTACATTGAACCTTATGGGGAAATTTAACTTGGCTCATGGCCAATTTGGGTCACGACCAGAGTCCTGGAACAGATTAAGTTCATGAGCCAAGGTACCACTGTATGCCAACTAATCCATTACTGAACGTTAAGGTGAGTATTATGAACCGGAAGCATCTAAGTCAATGCTTATCCTGATCTCTTATTCCATAAAATAGGAAAACCAGTTTGAATGTACAAAGACCACTTGAGAACCAATTTGTAGTGGAAGTAGCTTCCATTCATTCTGATTTAAAATCAGAGGAGTTTGCAGACACTTTTAATCTTAGGGATTCTGAGTCTGTGCAAAGTGACCTTGCTGCCACAGAACTATACTGCAATTAGTTCTATGTCTAAAAGGGCTGAGAAGGGCATTCCTGCATCTGAGACCTTGGAAACTTCCAGTGCACATTGACTGCTCACCCAATCCACCAATTTCTTCTCCAGGCCCTGCCCTCTTCCTGTTTTTTTGCTGATTAGACATCAGAGCTGCATCCACCGCACACTGAAAACAGTTGCAGTGTTTTCCTCAGTGCCTAACAGGGATTTGCTTGCATGCCTGACCAGCCACTGACTGGGAAGTTTTTCCTGCCAGGAATGAGGCAAGGGGAGGAAACTGCTGAGCAAGTAATTCAGTCCTGTTTCATTCCAAGATGCCATCTTGGAATGGTATTTGGGCTGCCATCTGAAATGCTACCAAGTGATTCAGTCCTGCTCACTTCAGAGCAGACATGATGAGGCTTGACTAACTTACTTATGTACGCTTCAAACTGCTCAAACTAACATTTTTGCAATACCCACTTTGCATTTGAGCACTCCCTCAGATCTCTGGCAGACTGAAATTTGGCCTTTCGTTTGAAAATGGTTCCTTACCTATGCCATATTTTATAGCAAATGAACATGATGGACAGTCACTCATTCAACAGTAACTTTGGGGTGCAAAGGTAGGACCCTAGATTACTCCAAGTGCACCAGGACTTGCTCTGACCAAGTCTAGAGCTGATCACTCTTGGATCAGACTGCAACTCTGAGGTTCTGCCCCATTACTGAATTAGGGAAAAATCTGAAGAGGGCATGGCTCTGGCTTTGCTGCTGCTCAGACAGCTCCTACACACGTGCTGCATGTGGGGAGCATGGGGCCCCTGATTTGCAGATAGCCTCAGCAGCAAGCCTTGTCTCTGAGTGTCTGTAGCCAGGCACTTCAGGCTCATGTGCCAGGCTGCTTTGCTTTGCAAAAGCGCCCGGAATGCTTTTGTTACCAAGAAACAAGAGGAAGAGCACAAAAGGAGGCATTCATGCCTAAGCAATCAAAATGATCTTTTTGTTAAACCCTTGTGGATATGACCCACATTCCCTTAGTGAGGTGCAACTTCCTGAATTAAGCATTTTCAAAAACGCGATCTTTTCAGAATGCAATTCATATGCTCCTGACACAGCACACTTGACATCTTTTCAAATGCAAGCCTTTTTGGTATATACTGAGGCAATAAATCAAATCAGTCCTAGTGCTGAGAACATGCACACTCTGCAGGTATACAGTTGTATGCTAAAAAGAGTTTAGCTACTGATTCAAAAATCCCAAGAGTAGTCAGGTTTCAATCCCTCATTTCTGAGTAGCTCCAGTGAGGCAAATGACAATGCACTGAAACTGTAATTTGAAGATTTCTACCAATATATTATTTACAGTTCATGGGAAAGCACATTCTCAATTGTTCCTTGTGTTGCCAATTGCAGTACCCCAAAACACCCCAAAAGTAATTGGCCAGAGAAAGGCCCCAAAAGCAGTTGGCCAGAGGAAGGCCACATAGTAAAAACACCACAGTTATACTGTCCCAGAAGGGAGGGCAAATAAGAACAAAATGAACTTTGCGTAACCCACAGCTAACACGCTAGCCTGACCTCGAATACAGTAATCAAAGGGACAGTGGAAACTGGTTCTAGCCGCCATGAAAGTTACAGATGTACAGGGAGTAAGAACATGGCAAGCCTGTGTGAATCTCAAGCAGGTAAGAAATAGTCTGGTCCTTGACAGAAGAAAGGACTCTTTCTCCAGCACAGGAGGGGGTGGATACATTGATGTATCGATGCATTAGATGTGTATTAGGTGACCTAATTGGTTACCTAGGGTATAAAATGCATGTACTGGGGTGCAACGTTTGAGACACTGCTTTGGGCTGAATGTCCCCTTTTGTCTCCCTTTATTCTACAGTGCACTAGAATAAAGCTGATTTTGGCTCTAAGTCTTGTCTCAGGCTCTGTTTGGCTTGGGTCTGGAGTCCACCCGGGCTTGCTCCAGCTGTTGGTAACACCTGTATAGTTATTTTTTAAAATTGGGATTAATGCAGGACAAGAAAAATGCACAGTAACTAGCGTGTTACTTTGCAACCACCTATATGCACAGCATTAAAGCAGAATTTTTCCAGTATCCAACAATTATTCCACAGAGCCATTATGATATAGTGGGGTCAGGGTGTGGGACTGGGATTCAGGAGATTGAGGGTCTAGTCCCCACTCAGCCATGAAGCTCACTGGGTGCCTTTTGGCAGGTCACTCAGTCTCATCCTAACCCACCCCACAGGGTTGTTTCTGTGAGGATAAAATGGAGCTGTGTAGCTACCTTGGGTCCCTCACAAGAAACAAAAAGATAGGCTATAAATGCAATGTAGAAATAATTTTTAAGCACATAAGGAAAGAAAAGCAGTTTCCTTGCACAGGAATATCCTTGCAATTTCCTTGAAGTTGAAAACTGTGCTCCCATATGCCCATTTTCAGTACAATTTCATGCTTTGCTTAGTGCAAACCAAGCTACAGAGATTACTCAAAGCAGTTTATTCCCTATCTCTTTTCAAAATTAAGCAATACAAAGAGTAAATAGCCAAGCAATAATTAAGCAATACAAACATTAAACAATAAAATTGTAATGCAACATGGAAAAATGGCTGCTTGGAACTAACACTTCAATGCAGTTGTGGCAATTGCTTTCATTACACACACAGTGTTGTGTTGATTTCTGGAAATACCCTCTAAACTCATGCATGCTTTTAATGAACTCAGATAGGTTCATTGCCATTATATATTCCACAGATGGAAAGCCCTTTGCATTATGCATGCAAACAAAGGAACTTGTTTTCAGCAAATTTTTCATTATGCTTTTTGTAGCAAAGTAATTCACATGGTATAATTAATACCTTGACAGTAATCTCTTAATGCAAATCATATTAATTGTTGGCTAATACAAGAGGCTTCTTTTATTCTGCTAAGCTTTATCCGCCTCCCCTTTGACTGCCCCTCCTAATTGTTACCTTGAGTCTGGCTTGCTCTACAAACTCCAGCGGAGCTTTCCCAAACTGGAAAACAGCCCCCAGCCAGGGGATCCAGCCACGGATGCAAGGTGGTTCGTTACGGTTTCTGGACCACCGTGACAACACGATTGTGAAAACCAGCCCAACAACCATTGTTAACAGGATAGTAACAGCTATGCCCATCTTTTAGTCCTTCAAAACGTCCTGCTTTTCTGACCTGATTGCGCTGCACTGTCGTTCCAAAGTAACTTCAATATAACAGAAAATCTTTTATATACTGCTGCCTCCTTCTGGTTACTATGACAAAAAGTCAAACGTCATCATCTAGAAACCTTAGGGAGGAACTGAAGGAATTTTGTCTCAAAAAATGGACTTTTGTTAGTTCTAGAAAATAGTTTCTTCTCTGTGTTTGCCCAATTTGCAAACATAGTAGAGGGCACAGGAGCCTGTTTTCCTTTGAATTTGAGGTGTCAAAGCATTTTTTCCTGCTACCAAAGCTTTTTGCACCACGCCCTTTCTGGCACACATCTTCCTGCTGCCTCATTCAGCATGCAAGCTGAGCAACGCCCAGCAGACGAACAGTGGAGAGGGTTTTGCCCTTAAGGACAGCCTAGAAATCATTTTAACTTTGCTTTACAAATTGAGGGGTGTTTGCATCACAAAGTGAGGGGTCCACAACACCCTGACCTAAAGCCAGATGTTACTGTTTTCCTTCTGTGCAGAAAATGAGTCCCCACAGTACCAGCTGATCCTAGAGGGACTGCCGTGTTCACACAAGAGAACATGCCTTCTTTCCACAGAGTGCAAACACTGCATGCAGCCCCAAGGCCTTGGTCCTGTTCTCAAGATGTCATAGCTGAGGGGGTATGAGGGAAACCCCACCAGATGGGTGAAACTGAGTTATGCAGGGGCCACGGTGACAGATGCCACTGCAATCCTATCCCAGCATACTCTTATCTGACCCGCAGGTCAGAAATGGGGTGGCACGCGTTCCCCATCGGTGGAAGAGGGGAAAAGTAGACATATGCCATATGAATTTTCAGAGTCTCTTCTGACCACTGAAAAGAGTGCAGGTTTGAAGTAACTATCTAAGAGGAAAATTCTCCCAGAGGAACAGAAATGCAGAACAGAGACACACACTTCTAGGAGTATATAAACCCTAAGCAGGGTGGCTATAATTAAAATGATTGTGTTGGTGCTGCAGAGATACATCTCTTTGACCTAAGGATGTGAAAAACTGGGCAGGAGCAGGGGAACACAGAAGAAATAGTCAAAAAAAAACTTCTGAATTTTCCATTTTTTGGATCTTTCTTGGTCTTCGCCCCCCCCCCCCAAAAAGGGAAAATGCATATATTTTCAGAAAGACAAAGTGTGTCATAAAAGGGCATGGTTCTGCAGGCTTTCCTGACATGCTTACTGTGTGCCACGATCTCGTTAACCTCTTCCTGAGGTCATGCAATTTATTCTTGCACTGCAGTGGGGCTGTAGTTGCTCCAGAAACACAGGAGAGATTATCATGCTACCTCCAGCACTCCCACTGGCCCATAGGTCAAGAAATGTGTCCAGTTGTGCTTTGGTCCAAAAGTAGGTGTGCAGTGTCTTGTGGGACTTGCACTGCCTGCTTCTCTGTCGTTGACACAGCTTCATCAAGAAAGGATTGCCGAGAAGTGGGTTGCAAGGCTGCAGTGGTTTGGGAGAACAGGTTGGGGGATGGTATTAGCCTGTTTGGCAGTATCTGCTCTTCTTGGGAGAGTAGACACCAGTGCAAGGGACAGACCAGAGTGTCTGGCTGGGTGCAGCCTTCCTGTCTGAAGTTCCCTGGGAATGGTGAGAGGCTGGCTTTTGGGAAATGGACTGTGACATGGATGTGGTAGGTAGGGAGAAGATTTCATTCATTAATTACATTTATATACCACCTTTTTTCCTTTCGAGGAACTCCTGGTGACTGACATAATTTTCCTCCTCCTGCTCTCAGATTTATCCCCACAATATCAACCCTGTGAGATCAGTTGGATGCTCCCTAGAAGCAGTGTGGACTACTTTTCCAGGCAAATGAAATCTGAACTGGAGTTTGAACAAGAAGTCATAGACTTTGGCTCTCAACAGTCATCTGTTCTCCAGTCTGTTGCACCTAGGCAACAGCCCCTGGAGCAGGAGCAGGAGCAGCAGCACTGATCTTGACAGCATGGCGATGCAGGGCCCCACTAGGACAGGGACTCCAAGTCACAGGAAGCCTGGTCCCACAGTTCTATTCCCTTGCAATGGTGGCAGCTCTCCAGAACGGAAGTTGGACATGCATTAGCTACTCCATGTGCCAGGCAAGCCAGCTTCCCAGAAGCAGGGAGAGAGTAAGGGATAGAGGGAGTGGGAGTCCAAAGGCAAAGGTTGCTGGAGAAGGGCATGGAGAAGGGGCTGACAAAAAAAGACATGCTTCTGTGCCTGATTGTTAAGGTCGAGTGGGGGAAGGCACTGCAAGTTGGGAGAGGGAGCACTGCAAAAACAGCGCTTTCTATGAGAAGGTTAATTAATTAAAAGGCAGATTTGGTTGAGGGATGGCAGGAGGGGGAAGGTAATAAAAGGAAGAGGTAACAAAGGACATTTCCTGGGAACTTTGCAGACTAATTGGGAAGATGCAGCTGACACAGGCAGGAAAACAACACATCTTTGTATTGAATTACAGCCACATGGGATACATGTCAGCAGCTAGAGATTGGAGTGGGGAGATGGAAACCACAATAACCTAGAAATCATGTTTTTCTGTTGGACAGATCATGTAAGAGTAAAAAATGAAAATGTGTGGATATCATGGTTTGATATCCACACAGGGCTACTTGTCATATAATCCTGTGTTTCTGGGCTTGTTGGATGCTGTACCAAGTCAATCAAAGTAGTTTTAAATCCTACATATGAGAGAAACATTGCATATTATCTCATTACTGTCATGATCTGTGACAGAGCAACATAAACATTATAGCACTTCTGCTTTTACAAAAGAAGTAGTAGTAGTAGTTTAGATCTGTGGAACTCCCTGCCACAGTTTTAATTATGTTCCTAGTTAAATTTCAGAATAGCTGCCCTCTCTGCTATAAATTTTTAACTGCTGCCACCATACTAAATGCTCCCTATACAAAACCAAGCCGCCCCTCAGCTGCATGGTTCCTATGGCACAGGCACAGGATTGACACTACTGCCAAAGAAGTTTCAGAATGAACAAAAAGCACGACAGCAACGCTCTGTTTCAGATTGCCCCACTGGTGGCCACCAACGTTCCCATGACCTCAGTAGGAAAAGCCTGTCTGCCTTCTCTTGCCCCTCACAGCTGCCATGGAAAGAATTGTGGTGGCTGCTTGAGATTACACAGTGACCTTAATATAGTCGTGGAGTGGGGATTCTGGTGGGTAGGGAGGCAAATGCCATGACTAAAGGATCTCCTGCATCCATCCCAGTCCACAAGACTACTGGCTTCTTTTCATGCTCCCTCCCAAGTACCCCAAGTTTCTGATCCCCATGTTTGCTGGGAAGAAAGATCCAACAGAGGGTGGCGTATGCTGCATATTTCAACATGCACTCTTTGCAGGCCTCCAGCCCAAGGCTGTCATGCCTTTGCCACATGCTGATCAGCCTCCTTCCTGCCCGCTGCACTGTACAGATGAAGGGGTGGTTCACCACCCTGGGAGAAACCCTCATGTCCAGGTTGTGGACGTCCCACAGACATCTGGAGAAACAAATGCTGGATTAGATATGCATTAAACTTTTCTTGTACTGTTAAGTTATGGACAATCTTGAGAAACAGTGAATTTCTCATAACAAACAGAACACCCACCTCAAGTCAACTGAACATCTGGTTTACCTAATCAAGGTATTTTGATAAAGTATGAGCTTTGGCTTGGTGACATTTTATTTAATCATTAATCATTAGCGTGTACATACCAAAGTTCTGCAACTACTGTACTGCTCCAACTTCCAGCAAGTTTCTTCCTCAGTGTCTGTTGTACTGACTCACAGACAGGATGTTTCAAGATTTCTTTCAATGGTATTTTTTGAGGTTATCTTTTGAGCAAAATGGCGAGGGATTCTCTGTATTTTTTCCTTTCTTTTATACTTATTGCCATCTATTATTACTTTCTATTTCTCTCCCTATTTTCCATAACTCTGTAGCATCCTGAGCTGCCCATACTTCTTGATCTGAGAAAGCCAGAAGGGGTCCATGAGCCAGAAGGTGTGTTCACTACCATTTGAAGTGAATAAACAGGGTAACGCCTTTTTAAAACAGTCTAGAAGGACCAAAATTATTAGTCATAAAGGCCATGCTACCCATTCCTAAGAAAGGTAGTGACTGGTTTCACAGTTCTTTTCCTTGACTTGCACATGATGGCCACATACCACTTCACTTCCGTAATTCACTTCACTCATGCTAAATGTGAGTTGCATGTCCTCTGAATCTTGCAAGGTGGGGGATGAGGTGGCTTCCCAGCCACTCTGCAACTGATGGCTTGTGTTCTAGGGTTCCATGATGTCTACTGTCAGGTGTGACTGATGAATTTGGTTAGCTTGGCTCATTTGGAAGCTGCTGTTCTAGAAAACTGCATGATGTTTGAGATGGGTTTTAGGCATCTAGGGGTTGATTTGTTATGTGCAATCAAGTCATCTTTGACCTATGGCAACCCCATGAATGAAAGCCCTCCAAAATTTCCTGGTAATGACAGCTCCGTTCAGCTATTCCAAGTCCAAGCCTGTTGCTTCCTTTATGGATTCAGTCCTTCTCATATTTGGCCTTCACTTTGTCTTCTGCCTCTGACTTGATTAATATGGGTTCTCTGTTATACACCCTCTCCATTTGAAGCTTTAGTTATAAATGAAGTTTAAGGCTGCAATACTATACACTTTCCAGGAACAACACTTCCGTGAGTGGAACTCCCGTCTGAATATGATTGCACAGTAAGCCAATTTTAACATTCCTGCATTGACACAAATGTGCATTAAATTTTAAAATGGCCGTTATAGTTTATGTAACGTTACCCTTCAGAGACAACACATTCCAGTTGTCTTGATTGCAGAGCAGTCAGGATCCCGTCACTGGATCTCCAGAGGTCCTTTGCGTAGCTGCAAGGGACAAAGGCGCACGGCAACCTCGCAGCCCCTTTCGCGCCCAGCCAGCACCACACCCCTCCGTAATTGCCCTTCCCTGCGGGCCTTTTCCTTAGTGAGCGGGGACAGCTCGGCGGGTCTGGCGAAGGGGCCCGCAACGGATCACGTGTCGGCCTCGTGGGCGCCCGATTCAACGGTTTCTGCCGCCGGAAATCCTAGGCGTGCCTGGGCGGCGGCCTTTCGCAGCGCCGCAGATCACGCGGCGCTCGCTAAGGCGACTAGCCGCTACTGCTGGCGTGTCCCGCAGAAGGAGAGGAGACCCGGCGGAAGCGGTCGGGTGCTGTCGAGGCGGCCGTTGCCATGTGCTCCGCGCTGCCCAGGCCGGGCTGCAGGATGGCTCTGCGGGTCTCCTTCGTGGAAGTCCGCCCCGAGGCTCCCCTGGTGAGGCTGTGGGGGTTTCCCGGCAAGCGGAGGGAGGAATACTTGCGGCTGGCGAAGGAAATCCAGGCCAAGAGTGGGCCGCGCTTGGCGACCACCCCCGACGGCGGAGACGCCCTGGCGGCGGGAGACTTGTGCTTGGTGGAGCTGGCGGGGCGGTGGAAGCGCTGCCGCGTAGTGAACCGCCAGCGCGGACTGGGCCAAACCTACCGCGTTTTCTTGCTCGACGAAGGCCACACGCTGCCCGTCACCTCCCACTACCTGGCGCGGGGGACTAGCGAGCTCTTTCACCTGCCTCCCGAGGTGATGAGCTGCATCCTTGCCGACTTGGTCCCTCCCAGGCAGGTAGGCGCCACCTTGAATGCTGCCGGAGGGTCCAAGGGACTTGCCACACCGGGGTCTGAAATGCCGAGTTCCAGCTGGACGGCTAGTGCTGCAGAACTTTTGGGCTACCTGCAGGGCAGGGTGGTGTCTGGCCTTATCCGAGAGGTGCTCATCCCTCAGCATCTGGTAGTGTTGGAGTTGCCTTGGTTACTGGCACAGATGTGCCAACTGGGGCTTGCCTGCCAGATATCTCCCAGTACCTTCAGCACCTTGCTTAGCATTTCCCTCCAAGGTTCTGGTCTTACTTCTCTTCTGACAGAATTGCCTTCTGAACCCCAACCACCCATTCTTACCCCTATTACCATGTCTCAGCAAGATCATGTTAGTTTGGATTATATCTATCCACAGCTGAAGTTGAATGTGATTGAGCCTGTGATAGTGACTGAAATCATCGATCCATGTAGAGTTTACTGCCAGCTGCACAGCTTTTCCAAAGCGATCCAGAAACTCTCACATGCCATGCACCAATCTTTTGAAGCATCCAAGACAAAAGACTTACAGGGATCTTTGCCCACACCGGGTTCTCCCTGTGCAGCCCGAGGCATAGATGGGTGTTGGTATCGAGCTCTGCTGCTAGGGATATACCTTGGTGGGGGTCCAGAAAATCAGCCAGGAGCAGTTGCCCAAGTGATTTATGTGGATTATGGCAGGAAGGAGTTTGTGACAAAGAGAAATGTGCGGCATTTGCCTGCTGAGTTTTTTTGCATGCCAGTAGTCACCTACGCTTGTTCATTGTATAATATTACAGATGGAGGTAGTGGATGGACCTGTTCACAAGTCAGTCAACTTAAAAAATTACTGTTGGGCAAGGTGATGCAAGCCGCCATTGAAGCTTTTTGTCCTTTAGAGCATCTCTATTATGTAACCTTCTATGGGGAAGATGGTCTCAACTTTAACTGCCTCTATGGAGTGCAAGCACACTGCCTGACCCAGTGTTTCCTGCACAGCAGTCAAGAGTATACATCTGCCTTGACTGAACTGGAGCACATGGGGACTTCAGCCAAGAAGGAGCCTGGCTCCCTGTTAGAAATGTTGTCCACACTAGCTGCTGCACCACTTCCTGTTGTGTGTCTGAAGGCAGGAGAGTGCCACACTGCTGAAGTCTCCTTTCTGCAAGACCCTTCAGAATTCTGGGTGCACCTCCTGGAGCATTGTCAGCCACTCTGTCATCTAAAACAGAAGTTAAGTGACTTCTACTCTAAGAATAAGAAACTGGAGGGTATTCTTCGAAAGCTCAAGCCAGGATCCCTGTGCTGTGTCATACTAAAGGAGAACTCCTACCACCGTGCTGTTGTCACCAAAGTGCAAGGGAAGAGCATTGAAGTATATCTTGTTGACCAGGGAAATACTGAAATAGTTGATTTGTATCAAGTGAAGGAGCTGCTTCCCCAGTTTAGAGAACTTCCTGCTGTAGCACTCAGATGTACATTAGCCATTCCTTCCCCAAATCAATCATGGAGTTCAGATGCTGTAGATTATTTTAGAAAAGCTGTACTGAACAAGGAAGTGGTGATCAAAGTCCTAGGCATGCAAAGAGATACTTACACAGTTGAACTGTTTGATCATTCTCTGGTAGGAGAAAAAAATGTAGGTAAAATCATGTCCCAGGATATGTATGCTGAGGATCATGAAGATCAAGTTCTAGAGACTCTCCAGAAAATCACAGATAAGCCATTGGGGAAGGGCCCAGAAGGAGAGGGTGTGGGGCAAAGGTCTCTGAGAATTTTAATAAAAGACAAAGCAGACCACCCAAGAAAACATGACTGCTCACACATTAGCAAATGCTCTTGTTATTTGCAACCCAGTGTCACTGTAAAAGAGGATTCTAGCACTATCCCAAACTCTTTGTCCTGTAATATGCAAAACTACTCTGAAATAAGGCCAGGATTTTCTTGTAATGAGCAGCTGAATGTTGGAAGTACAGTAGAAGTAATAGTATCCTATATAGAAAATCCTAGTCTCTTCTGGTGCCAGTTAGCTAAGAGTTCCCAAGACTTGAAGGTACTTATGACTAAAATTCAGGATTACTGTATTCATTCAGCAGAACCCCATGACTGGCCAAATCCTGTATGTCTGGCTAAGTTTTCAGAGGATGAAAAATGGTACAGAGCTCTCATAATTAATAAGGTAAATGCTACAGAAGTTGAAGTTGCCTATGTTGACTATGGGAATAAAGAATGTGTTTCACTGGAGAATATTTGTGCAGCTAAGACTGAGTTTTTATATTTGGAAGCCCAAGCTTTCAGATGTAGCCTTTACAATTTAATTCAGCCAAAGGGACAGAATCCTTTTGTTTGGGATGAAAAAGCCACTGAAGCTTTTTTTGAATTTGTGAATTCAGCAAGCAGATTGGAACTAAAATGTACCATATTTGCTTTAGCAACATTAAATAAAACACATCTTGTTAATATTGTGGACTTAATTACACCTTTTGAGAGTGTTTGCCATTTTTTAACAAGAAAGGGTCTAGCCAGACCTGTACAGCCACAGAAGCCCCTGATACCATCAGTTCATCTTCTGTCATACTATTATTCAACACATGACATCAAAATAGGCAGTGAAGAAGTGGTTTATGTTACACATGTTAATGATCCTTGTCTTTTTTATTGTCAACTTGCTAGAAGTGAAAATGTTCTTGTACAATTAGCTTCTAACATTGATAAGCTCAACAAAATGGGGCACAGCTTGAAAACATCTCGGGCCCCCGGAAATTTGTATCTTGCAAAGTATACAGATGGCTGCTGGTACAGGGCTATAGTGACTTCAGCAAAAACTACCAAAGAAGTTTTCTTTGTGGATTTTGGGAATACACAGTTGTTTAGGGATGAAGACCTGATTGTAGTACCGAGTGATGCTTATGAGTTACTGCTTTTGCCAATGCAAGCCATAAAATGCTCTCTTTCTGACATTGCTGATGTACAGAAAGATGCTGCTGTGTGGTTTGAAAAAGCAGTACTAGATAAGCAATTAAAAGCTTTGATTGTAGCTAAAGAACCTGATGGAAAACTGATCATTGAACTATATGATGGTAAAATGCAAATCAATGCAAAACTGAGACAGGGTTTAGGTTTGCAATGTGGCATTGGTGTAGTGGAAAATGAAACTTCATTTTCTAGGAGAAGAGCCACAGGAAAGAATTGGCCTTTGACAGGCATTATCAAATCTGAGAGCAAAAGGAGGAGCGCTCAAAATCTGGAAATACTGGGCAGTAGCACAGACAGTGGTGTGCACAGACAGGAAATACAATTGCAGCAGGAAAGAAAGATGGCAAAGTTTCCAGGGACAGCAGAAGAGTTTAACAGAAATGATTCTGAGGAAAGTAAGAAGGCCAGTAACTGTGCATGCTCTCTAATGCAAGAGAAGATACCTGAAAATAAAAGCAGAAACCTAACTGAAGCTAATGCATATTCTTCACTTAAAAAGCTGTGTGGCTTACCTCAGAAAAGCATATACCCTGGTCTTAAAACAATGGTGTATGTTTCTCATATAAATAATCCTTCTGATTTTTATGTTCAGCTAGTAGAAGATGAGCCTCTGCTTGACAGTATTTCAGAAAAATTAAACAATCCTACAACAGTTGAAAACCTAAAGGGGCAGTCAGTCCATATAGGAGACCTGTTGTGTGCAGATTTTTCAGAAGATGGTTTAAGGTATCGTGCTGTAGTTAATAAAGAAAGCACTGATGACTTTCTGAGTGTGCAGTATATTGATTATGGCAATACTTCAGTAGTTAACATCTGCAAAACATGTAGACTTCTTGAGGACTGTCTCTCTTTCCCAGTGATGAGCATTCATTGTACATTGCATGGAATTAAGATCACAGAATGGACACAGGAAGCTGTACAGTATTTTTTCCAAATGACAAGTGAGGTTCAAATGAACAGCGAATTTGTAGTAGAAACTGAGGGCAAATGGGCAATTCTGCTTTTTGGCAAAAATGGTAATGTGACAGTGGATTTGGCTAATAGGTACCCAGTATACAAAAAATCTATTTTGGTGGAGACAACTGACAAGATAGATTGCAAAGCTGACCTGACAAACCTGTGTGAAAATCATCTGTCTGAGTATAGCAACGCTTCAAGTATTCCAGATGCCAAATCATTTGTCTGGAAGATACCTAATATAGGTGAAACTGTAAAAACCTTGTCAGTTACTGTAAAGAGCCCAGAATCTTTTTGGTGTCGGTTGTTTGATGCAGATGTTATTCATTCAATTGAAAGGAAGCTTGAGGAGGTTCAAGACCTTTCAAGAATCAGCTTGGAGAATATTGCACATGGATACTCTTGCCTAGCAAAGAATAATGAAGATGATACATTTTACCGGGCAGTTGTTAGAAATATAAAAGGGAATACCTTGTCAGTGATTGATGTTGATTATGGAACTGAAGCTTTTGTTAGTACAAAGATGATCAGACAAATTTCTGATGAGCTATTATCAATACCACCGCAAGCATTTCTGTGTTCTCTGTTTGGCTTTAATTCTGCAGAAGGTTCATGGACTGAAGGAATAAGTAAAATTTTTGGTGATATATTAGCTGATTCTCCACTGGACATTACAGTCATTGATAAACAAAATTATGGTCCTTTAGAAATCCCTTTATTTAGTGTTAAAGTGGAGTGTCAAAATATATGTCTCAATGAGCAAATGAAACCCTTTTGGAAACATAATGTTGAAAACCCTGGTTCCAACTTGGGAGATATTCACAAGCCAGAAGGACAGAAGAAAACAGAGGAAGAGAGTTCAGAGGGTGAGTTGTTTGAAATGAAAGCATCTGCTTGTTCATTCATGCCTTGCAAAGATACCATTGCTTCAGAAGATGTATTGTGTTCTGCGGAAATTCAAGCAGTAGTTGATGCAAGGAGCACAATTTCATTGGACGCATTTTCTCTGACTTTACACGTATATGAAACTATCCCTGAAGCAGTTCATAAGGGGAACCAAAGAACTATAACTGAAACATTTCATAATAAAAGAGACTGTTATATATCTGAAAAAGAAAGTGATAACCTACTTTCTGTGGATGCTTCTGAAATGCAGGCTCCTGTTACTAGTGAAATGGGGATGCTTTTGAAACAAGATCACCTTGAAACGCTGCCTGCATCAAATGACACCAAGCAGCAGCAGCTGGAACTAGACATACTAAGAATGCACTCAGCTGAAGAAATGTTGGAACTGGAGATAACTGAATTGAGTCCTTCCCAGTGTGATGATTCAGAGTGTTCAGAATTGAACTTGCTTGAAGTAGCACACATGGAAGGGGAATTAGAACAGAGCCCTTCATCAACAGACACAACTGATAGTTTGCTGCTGGAACTAGAAACACCCAAAGTGCAATCTTGTCCAAACTATAGTAAAACAATGGCAGATACATTACCTTTGGAACTGCTTGCTGTATCCCATTCTGCAAGTAATGTAATCAAGTCATCATTTTCAAAAAAATTAGAAGAAGAATCCTTCTGCAATGAATGTCTACTGAGAGTGCATGGAACAGGAAAATATGGCATAAAACCCCGTCACTTAGAATGGGAGACTCCGCTGGAGAAGAGCTGTGTAGAAACACTGAAGAGCCATGGCAAGTGTGAAAGGTCTTATGATGACAATTTTGTTGGGGAGGATTCTTTAAGAAGTATGTTGCTGGATGAAGAGCAAGTTAAAACTTCAAGTTACGATACAGGTAAGACATTAATGGTTGGTTTGCTGAGTGCCAGAATTAATCTGTATGTGTTTATTGCTTGTCTTACTTTAAATTGACAAATTTAGCTAGGCAAGAGTACTATTTGAAGAAGTGGCTGTTGGAAGGAAGAATAGTGGGTTTGCATTTTACCAGTTTAGAAGTTTTATATCTCGATAGATAGCAGCCAGTGAATTTTGGAATATATATTTTTCTTGCAAAGCTTAGCAGAATTGCTGTTACTTACCAATTCAGTTAAAAGTACTAGCTTCTTTTATAGAACCATTTTTAGTGATAGAACCATTTTTACTGAAAGCACTGGTTTTCTTGGATCCACTTGCTGGCACATCCGTAGCCACAAGATGTGCTGACTTTCCAGAAAAATGGCATTCCTAACTATGGCAAGGGGATGCAGGTGGCGCCGTGGTTTAAACTGCTGTGCTGGTTGATCGAAAGATCACCAGTTTGAATCTGCACAACAGGGTGAGTTCCCATTGCTCTGTCCCAGCTCCTGCCAACCTTGCAGTTCGAAAGCGTGCAAATGCAAGTAGAGAAAAAGGTACCACTTCGGTGGGCAGGTAACAGCATTCCGTGCACCTCGGTGTTTAGTCATGCTGGCCCCATGACCACGGAGACTGTCTGCAGACAAACGCTGGCTCCCTTGGCTAGGAAATGGAGATGAGCACCACCCCCTAGAGTCAGGCATGACTGGGCTTTAATGTCAGGGTAAAGGTTTAATGTCAAACCTTTACCTTTCGGCAAACTTCCAAATTCCAGGCTAGTGATACACTCTTATTTGTCATCTTCTGCTGGTAGGTCCTAACTAAAATTGTTTGATATATCATTGTGTGGATTTCTTTTTTACTATACGTTGAAAGTATGCTAGTAGCTTTTCCTTTACAACAGAGGTATAAAGAATCTGTGGCTGCCCAAATGTTGGCTCCTACTTCCTTCTGGTCCAGTCAGCATAGCAAATGATTAGGAAGCATGGGAGCTGTAGTAGTCCTAACATCTTGCGTGTTCCAGGTTCCTTTCCCCCTTAAAAAATTAAGGAAAGAATGTGCATCCACAAATATCCTCACATCTATGCAACTATTAGGAGCAAATACAGTGGTACCTTGGCTCACGAACGTAATCTGTTCCACGACTCTGGTCACGACTCAAATTGGTCGTGAGCCAAGTCAAATTTCCCCATATGTCAATGTACTTAAGGTTAATCCATTCTGTAACTTTTTTTTAATTACAAAAAATTGAAGCAAAATGACAACAACAAAGATTGTGGCCATCTCCCCCCCCCCCCGCCAGCATGACCACGATTGTGCCCGTGTTCCCTGCATGAGCGTGACTGTGATCGTGGCCATAGATGGGCATGAACGCAGCTGCACTCAAGCAGGGAACACAGGCAGGATCGCAGCTGTCTCCCCCCCCCCCCACATCCGCAATCGCACCCATGCAGGGAAGGGTGATGTGAGCGTGATCGTTATCTGATGCAGAATTTGTGACTTGAGGCAAAATTTTGCCAAAATTTCTGCTCATGACCCGATTGGTTGTGAGCTGAGGTGTTTGTGAGTTGAGGTACCACTGTATTGTGTCTACAGTAGTGTCCCCAACAGCACAGTATTCTTGTTGGTAAAACAAATGCAAATATGGTTGTATTCATACAAATAATCCCAGCTCTGTATTGAGTATGAAGAAGGTGAGAGGCATGTCATAAGAGGTTAGAAATTGCCAGAGAAAAGATCTCTGTAAAGTGTTGCTCAAAAAGAGGCACACTTTTTTACACCCTGACTGCTACAAACTTCCTCACCTTAAAATACTCCTGGAATCTCTGTGCAAAGGCTAAATAGTCAGCTTTCAGTTTATTCCTAACCAAATAGATCCTTAAGATGTAATGAAATTGGGAGCAAGATAGATGAAGATATTTCACAGGCTGGGTGCAGCCATGGAAAAGGCCCTCCCATCTCATCTACCTCAGATAAAGGCAGGACATGCAAGAGGCCTCTTACAAGACATGTAAGATGGGAGATAGGCCTCTTAATTTTTTTACCTCTAAGCCATTTAGGACTTTTATGGTAATAATCAGCACATCAAGTTGATCTCAGAAGCAAATTGATGACCAGTGCAATTGAATAAAAAATGACGCAGAGGACTAGATGCATTTAGCTGGTTTTCGGTAACATGCTGCACCAGGTGAAAGTTCAAGCTTTCCAAAGACAACCTTATGTAAAGTATGTTACAGTCCTCTCTCTCTCTGCCAGCCAGCTCCCTCCCCACTTACATCTTAAGGCATGCATGCACCACCCCAAAATGGGGGAAAGTACATTTCGAATTACCATGTTTGGAATATTAAATGCAAAAATAGTTCAGTGTTCATGCGGCCTGATAACATAATGTGGATGCCAGCTGTATATTGATTCAGTATATCTACCAGGCAGCTTAAAAAAGGAGGAAAGCCTTAAGGTAAAGCAGAGTGGGTTTGATTTAAATCATTAATCAGTAAGAGTCAATTTAAATCATGGTTTTCTACATAATTTGCATGCATGTCTGCCTTACTTGTAGGTAGAGTAACTTCATTAAGATATTCCTAGACTGGGTCTCTTTGTAGCCTGCTGCCATTATAGGCTTTCCCCTCCAGGGAAAGAATAATATGACAAACTTCAGTCTATACATAAAAAAATCCAAAAAATTGGAGTAGTCTATTCAAAGGTTTAAGCTTCATTTTTACTGCTTGTCCCGCCCTCCTCACACTTAGCTTCTTGTACAGCTCTATTCCACTCCCAGCAGTTTTCTCCTATTCATTGAATTTTTTGAAATGTAGCACTTAAGGTATACACAGATTTGCAACGGAACAATGGGATTAAGGTCTCTCTTCTCAACTGCATGTTTATCTTACAGCATTCTTGCTGTGAAGAGATGCATGATCTCTGCAGACACAAATTCACTGTTTCAAGAACTGTAAAACAAAGGATCTGTGATAGTATCTTCTAGTTAGAAAAATTGCTCAATAATCTTACAGAAATCTCTGGAAGAACATGCCATTGTGAATGGTTTAATGGAATTTGTTTACCAAAAAATTTAAACATTGCATGAATACACAGCCATATGGTACATAACTAAAAATTAATCCAGATTTTATGATGGATAACTTTTGGACTGTAATATATCTTAATAGAAAACTAGATAGATTTTTTCCTCAAAAAGCATTTCATTTTTTAAAAATTTAATTTAAGTTAAACATTCACTTTAACTAACAATTTCAATTTATTTATTTTTTTAATCACTGATTTTTATCCACCTTGAGGTGAAGGGAGGAAAGCCTTAAACTTTAATAATATTGCTTGGTGATTGCCAGTTTGGATTGCAGTTGCTAATCTTATTTCTCTGGTTTGTAGCTTCCAGTGTGAGAATCCTTGAAAAATAATATCTATTTTTTGCAGATAAAGAAGAAATCATTTGCAACTTAAAGGGATTTGATACTGGTTCCAAATGCATGGTGTGGTCAGGTGGTCAATGGTACGAGGCTCTGATTCTAGGTTTATCTGCCGAAGGCACAAAGGTAAGGTGGCTTGGATGAATCACTGTTCCTAACTATGGTTTGACGTGCATGTTATCTCAATGGTACTTTTTCTGCACATGAGAGGCTAGAGTTTCTTTGTACAAATAATTATCTCTCTACTTTGTTTTTACATAAAGGTCTTGAATCTTTCAAGTGGGAATGAAGAGGTCATCAGTCCTGCAGATGTTTGGCATAGGCTTCCTGAGCTGGAGTCAAATCTAACTGAGGTAGAGTAACTTTCTAAAATATTAGAAGTGTCTCTTGACTGCCCTTCCCTGCCTCTGTCCCTTTGAAATTGGTGGAAAGTATTAAGCCCCATGTGCATTATACCATGAACTGTCAGTGATTAAGATGCAAAAAACCCTAGCTTGTTACCACAAAGACTAGAATTAGTGCAAATGGTTACATATTTAGAGGACTGTGTCTTGCTGAAGTTTAACTCTTACCTCTCTAGTCTCAATTTATGTATTTATAGTTTTTATTTTAGTTTTTACAATCTTTGAACAAAACCAAACATAAGTGCAAAACCACCGAGAATACAAAACAGAAGCAAAAATACTAATACATATAAAGAAAAAGAAAAGGGAAAAAACATACAGTCACATAGGAATGAACAGAGATGCAGTAAATTAATTATACACACATGCACAAACATATATACATACACATTTACATCTACATAGATTGAAAGTTCCTGTGACCAAATGTTGGAATGAATGTTGAGATGAAGTTGTCATTGGTAGTATATTCTCTCAGGACTTCAGTCCATTGTGTGGTTAAAGGAGATGATTTGTCTTTCCAGCGCTGTAGTATGAGTCTCATAGCAGTGGCAACTATTCCTCTGGATGCAGTGGGCCGAGTATCCTTACTTGAGGTCTATCCTTAGGCAAAGACTGTGAATCCCATTCATTTATGGATTTACAGCTGCCCCAGAACATATACTAGCAACACCTTCAAATAAAACACATGCTCCATTCCTTACATTGCACAGCAGTGTTCACTACTTTGGAGTTCCCAACATTGGAGGGCTTGGTTAGCTCTACAATGAAAATGAATCCAACAAGATATGACATACAGCCATCTTGACATCCAGACACTCAGGAGTGGAGTGTGGAACTAGAGTGACCCCATCCAACCATGCCAGTTGAACATATACAGTGGTACCTTGGCTCATGAACACCTCGGTTCACGACCAAATCAGGTCGCGAACAGAAATTTCAGAAAAAAATTGCATCAGTTCGCGAACTCCGCATTGGGTGACAACTGCGATCGCACCTGTCTTCCCCGCCCAGGCACAATCACGATCATGATGCTCGGGGTGGGGGAGATAGCTGCGATAGTGCTCGGGTGGTGAGATGGTCGCAGTCGTGCTTGTGCAGGGGAAGATGGGTGCGATTGTGCTCATGCTTGGGGCAGGGAGATGGCTGCAGTTGCAGTCATGCTCGTGCGGGGAAAGATGGATGTGATCGCGATTGTGCTTAGGAGGGGAGATGGCTGTGATCATGCTCGTGGGGGGAGATGGCCGCGATTACAGTCGTGCTCGGGGGTGGGGAGATGGCTGGGATCTTTGTTGTTCTTTGTTACTTTGTTCTTTGTTTCAAATCTGTAAAAAATGATTACAGAACAGATTAACCTTATTTACACTAAACCTTGTGGGGAAATTTGACTTGGCTCAGGACCAATTTGGGTCACGACCAGAGTCATGCAACGAATTAAGTTCGTGAGCCGAGGTATCACTGTATCTTTCCTACAGTCCATCTCCTTGACCTGAAATTGGACCTCATACAGCAAAAGCTGCTCTTTTGGACATATTGGACTTGATAGCACATTTTAGAAAAAATGGCAATTCTCTAATATAGGGGTCCTCAAACTTTTTCAACAGGGGGTCAGTTGAAAGGTGCTGGTGGTGGGCGTGGGCCGCCAAGGCAGTGGCGGCGGGAGCCGCACACCGGTGAGGGGCGGGGGGATGCGCAGGGCGAGGCAGCAGCTTGCTCGTGTGGAGATTGTTTTCTCCGAGTGAGTTAAAATTATCTCCCCACGAGCAAACTGCTGCCAGGTGCGTGCACGGCAAGGCGCCAGCTTTCTCCATGGAGATCATTTTCTCCAAGCAAGTCCAAAACGATCTCCATGTGAGCAAGCCATCGCCTTGCCACGCGCCCGGCAAGTCCCATACCTCGGAGGCGGGCCAGATAAATGGACATAAATGCTGATGATGTGGGGTGACAGGAGCATAATTAGGGCACATGATGAGGAAATGCCCTGCAGTGACTTCCTTCTAGAAGGTTTTTTTAGACATAGCGGTGTCCTAAATAGATAATTCTTGTTTAAAGATGTCATTGTATTGCTGAATTACATTCCCATATCCTGGAAGCAACTCTTTGGCTACCCCTAGTCACAATTCTGATGAAATTCCCCAGAATACAGCGATTAGCCTGAGAGAAAGAGTTCTCAATAGCACCAGAGGGAGGTTTTTCTCCCTCAGGCCAATTGTCACAATGGGAGAAATAATGTCAGGGTCACAGCTGTGGGGGAGACCCAGGGAAGTTCTCAAGCTGCAGTTCCAGTGAAAACTTGGGTCTCCTCATACTTAATATTTAATTTTTAAACTTTAAATATGTGGTCATAGATCATACCATTATAATATCAAGCAGGGTTACCCAGCATGGTGCCTTTGACTATTAATGCTTCCTTAAGGACTTTCAATGGTGCCCACAAATCGTTCACATTCTGACCCCTTCAAAATTTTATTTTTAACAAAAAGGTTGAAAAGCAGTAGGGTACCAGGTTTCCCGTCCTATTCCTGAATCTTTCACTGATCAGCTGTTTGATGGACAGAACAAGAAGGAAAGTTGTTTCTTGGCCCCATTCAAATTTCATTGGACCTATATTAAAGTTAAGAAAGAATTTTTTTGTTTCTACATGTTGTTTTCTGCTAGGATGGTAATGCATGATTATGTTTTATAATGTGTTCTTAAGGCTTTTTGGTTCCCTTTTTGTGTGTTGTTTTATTGAAGATGCTGGGAACAATAGATGGCAAAAGAAGAAGGGGACGGCAAAGAATGAGGTGGCTAGATGGAGTCACTGAAGCAGTTGGTGTGAGCTTGAGTGGACTCCGGGGGATGGTGGAGGACAGGAAGGCCTGGAGGAATGTTGTCCATGGGGTTGCGATGGGTCAGACACGACTTTGTGACTAACAACAACAACAATATTGGAGATAGATATAAAACCTACACCAAGGGTGCAGTCCTGTGACCTCCTGACATTGCCTGACGTAGGTCATAGAATTCTAAGATGAAAAGCAGTCTGTATGTGTTTGATCAGTAACAAGTAACACAATTTAAAATATACTGGTTAGTATGTACACATCTTTAGGCAATCAAGTTGAAATACACATCAAAATATTTTTCTGTTGTATAAGCTGTTTCTCTAGAGAACTTGGTTTTTTCTCTTAGGAATTGGGTACAATGGATACCTGGCATTCTTTGCCAGCAGGTGATTTGCCAGTTGAAGGTAAGACTTCAGAAGTATTTTCAAGTTTATAGCATGCACTAAATCATATCTACACTTGTACTGAATAATCAAAGCTCAACAGGATAGAAGAGGGTTTTATCTAAGTTTTGGAGTCATGAGGAGATGGCAGCTAACTGCAGTTATATGTGCTACAAACTGAGTAAGTTGTACTAATTCTCATCTGTGTACAAATGATTTTGTCAATCTTGAAAGGAGAGTGGTAAGTTGTAGCAGTTATTCTCCATGTTCAATATGTAGCCAAAACTAGCTGTTCATTTTTCTTGCAGAAAAAAGTGGCCGACTTTCATTGGTTCTTGAAATTCTTAACACTGGTTTCCTGCCTACTCCTGGATCCAGCAAAAGTTCCCGATCCATACTTTCAAAGTCCTCTGTGTCTTCCCTACCTCCTTTATCCCTCTGTTCTTTTCCCCCCATTATATTCCTACTCATAATCTTTGCTCCATCAGCTGCCAATGAAGTTCTTGTGCTGCAAGAGACCCAGTGAAAACCTAGGTCTTCTCATATTTCATATTTAATTTTGAAACTTTAGATATGGTCATGGATCACACCATTATAAATAAACCTAGTTTATTTGTTTGGTTTTCACTACTTCAAACATTTTTATAACACACCAAGGTGATTCAAAAGTTGAAACAGTATGCTGTTTATAAAAACATAGTAAAACAAACAAATGTTACCATTATAACAATTGAAATTGCAAAGTTAAAACGGCCTCCTTCCTGAATGCAGACGAATCCCAACTCCAAAGGGTGTTTTCAAGTTTGGGAATAACATATGGAAAAGCTCTTTTCCACAAGCTAAACAAACAGCTGTAAACAAGAGTATCTTCAGAAGGGTCTTTCCTGCTGATCTTAATAACTGAGCAGGTTCATACATAAACAGGTGATCCCTGAAATATCCAGGACTTTGAAAGTGAAAGACAATGTGAGCCAGGAAAATAATTGGCAGATTGCATTAGAATCACGTGATCAGGATGCTCTGCTCAGCTGCCACATTTTGCATCAGTTGAAGCATTCAGATATGCTTCAAGGGTGACCCCATGTGTGGAACATTGCAGAAGTCCAACTGTCAAGATTACTTTGACCAAATGAAACTGACTCAAAAATGGCTACACCTGGTGCACTAAATCTAGTCATGCAGTATCTCTGTGCAAGAAAACAGCAATGGTTTCTCACAAATTATTTGGAAGACTTTGCCAAAGTAAAAAAGTTCCTGCCTGCTTCAGATAACATGAGAAGACCCTATCTCCAGAGTACTCATCTTCCCCGCCATACACTTTCCATCTTTGTATACTTAAGAGGTTAAATGCATGCATCCTCCTCCACACCCCCAGCTCTGAGGTAACCCTCTACCCCCAGCCTGCAAAAAGCACATCCTACCAAGGCAACAGATACCAAGACATTGGCTAAGAAGGCAAAGAATTCTAAAGTTTGTGTTGAGGAGAAAAGAGAAAATGGCATCAAGTGTGCTAAAAAGCCTTGCGATAAGCAGCCTTCTAGTTGCCTCCTACATGATAAAGACACAGTGCCAGAGCCCAAGCCTCTCTGGTATTCCTGCTTGGTTCCAAGACCAATGCAGTGACCTCCAATTCCACCGCACCCCACAGCCCTGAGTGCTTCATTCTCAGAGGGCAAAATATGGGAACTGTTACCACCTGAGCAGGCTGTGCTAATTGCTGAGGGACTGTGAAACCCATCATCACCCCCTACAATCCACTGCTGCACCCCATGAAGTGCGACAGACACCACAATTGATCCCACTTTCCTATGACCAATCGGCATCATAATTTTCAGTGGACCACACCAATGTATAGGTAGGAGTATGAAATGGATCTTTACAGGGAGCTCTGGGCATCCTTTGACTTTGGATGCCAGGAATGGGCACAGTGGAGCCCTGCCTATTCCAAGAGGTTGTCCATCCACACTGAGATGCCTTTGCCTGAGCCAAGATTGAAAGTTTCCAAAGCTGCAAAGAAAACTGGAGCACAATGTTTCTTGAGCCTGATTGGTCATGTGAAGTCACTTGAAGCTAACCAGGCAATGTTCACACAGGCTAGGGAATTAGATTCCAAATCCGATGCCTCCAGCTCAGAACCTGCATCCCTGGATCAGTACTCCAAAGTATTAAAAGACCTCCATGCACCTACTTCTAGTATCCAATGTCATTTCCTGGGATCAAGGCACATTTCTCCACCCAGAGGTGCACATGCTCTGCCTCACCACCTGTAGGATCTGGTCAACACTGATAGCCTAACTGATAAACTTGCAGACTTCCACCTTATGGTTGAGGCTGTTCTGAAACCTACCACCAGATGCTGATACCACACAAAGTGGGAAACTTTCTCTTGCTTTGCCTCAGAGCACAACTTTAAGCCTGACAGTTCCTTGGCGCAACAGCTACTACTGTTTCTGAATGCTCTCTTCCAAAGGGGACTAAGACGGCATTGATCTGCATGTATGCAGTAGCCATTTCCACCTTCCATTCCTCAATTCAGGGCCACTCTGTCTTCTCCCACCCCTTTGTTTGCTGGTTCATGAAAGGCCTCAATTACCTGACCCCACCAACCCAATTGCCTATACCAGTCTGGAGCCTTCCTGTGGTTCTTCATGCCCTTACAAAGAAGCCATTTGAGCTTCTAGCCACTACAGATCACCACCTCCTGCCATGAAAGACTGCTTTTCTGGTATCTGTCATCTCAGCTTGCTGGGCAAGTGACCTGGCCACCTTCTGAATCCACCCCCGTACCTCAATATTAACTGATGATGGCAGAAATGGACCTGGTGCTGGAGAGTGGGGATATGATTGTGCTGCTCAAGATTGGGGGTGGAGTTACCACTGGATTTGCTTTCTTGAAGTAGGCCTCAAGGGTTGCTTGTACAGCCATTTTCTTTTCTCATCATAAATGGCCTTGTACAGCTGAGGGCCTGGTTACAAGGACAGAAGCTACAGGAAAAGCCAAAGGGGGCAATGCGTTCCACACGTCTCAGAGCACACTGACTTGGATACACGCAAGCCAATGCCCAGAATGAAAAGTTGTGAATACTGATTCTGTAGGGAACTTCCGGATTACGTCACAGCAAGATCAGCAGCGAAAACAGGAGCTCTGTATTTCATGCCGAAATCCGTTCACCAGGGGGCTTGGAGAAGCCCAGTTCACTGCCCTGGAGAGGCGGTGAGAGAGTACGGATTGCCTCTGGTGTTTTTGTGGGCGGCAGCCCCCTCACCCGCCAGGGAAAACCGTCGTTTCACAGTGAACGGAATGGGAGGGGGGGCCTAACCCCCTCACTGGCTTTTCATAAGAGATATTCGTGTAGGGCAGGGGTGTCAAACTCAGCTTCCCTGGGGGCCGCTGGAAGTAGAGTCTGGGTGAGGCTGGGCCGCATCACGTATCCCACCCCCGCGGTGGGAGTGGGCCGCTCATCCCGCGTGGCTCCCGGAGGCCAGTGGCACTTTGAAGGCCGCAGGGCCCCTCCCCCGTGCCCCGCCCGTCCCAGCAATGGGCCCGTGGGCCGCGAGTTTGAGACCCCTGATGTAGGGTTTATGGCAGTCCACGTATTTTTAAGTACAGGTGGTTTGTAACTCAGATGTTCGTAACCCACGGACTGACTACCTGTATGAATCTGATTCTATGTTGCGACAGAGCAGCAGTGGTGGCACGGTGGATGCCTTCAAGATTTACTTGAAGTTTCAAGTCCTATGGGAAGCAGTAGGTTAGATTGCATGGACCTTGGGTTTGTTCCTGTATTTTTTCTTATCTGTAATGAGTGAAGGGAAATGTTTTCTCAATAGAAGGTAATTAGGGAGCATGTACTAGTGGTGGTTGGGACCAGAGCTGAAAATAGATGGGGCACCTTTTTCTCTCTTTTATACCCATTCATCCCTTTTCTTTCAGCTACAATTTTTATCTTTCACACACATTCACACAGGTTGCTAGGGCAAGAAGAATTTGATCTGTTTCTTGGCAGCTTCTGTGCTGGATGGAAGAAGACAAATTTTTACTGAGATCAGCAGTGGAAATGCCAGTGCAGAACAAAGCATTATCTCTGCTGGCAGCTTCTGTCTTAAGTGCAAAGGAAGTTTTCCTTTTTCAGTTTGCAGCACAATAATATATGAAAAAGACAGTGGGTTTATTCACTGGCAGCTTAAATTAGGCTTGGGGCAGGGCTGCTGACTCCCCAGCAATGTCTAGTAAGATTACTAGAATATCTTTTAAATCATGGCTCCTTGAAAACTTGCTGGGGTTTCTCAATGGCAGGTAAAGCATGTGCATAGTCTATAAATTATTATTATAATCACTTCTTTGGGACTGAAGTACCCAAACCATTTAGTAGTATTTTGCCACTTTAAACAATTTTCTTCTAATAAGAATATAATTACTGTCATGCAAGCCTTCACTGTTCATCTATTTTCAGGAAAGCGTCCATTTTCTAATTTGAGAGTGGAATATATGTGAAGATATATATAGCCCTGTACTCTTGGCATTGGCTGGCAACAGAACCCCAGGGTTTTACGAATTTTTCCAGCCATAGCTTCTTGGCATGCTGAGAGTTGAACCTTCAGAAAGGAGAAAAGTTTATTGAAGAGATCCTTACCATTGCAGCTCTTGCTACTGGGACAAGGTCATTAAACTTAAGAGTGTAGAAATGAATATGTATGTAGAATACGTATGTTTTAATAGCTAATATTTTAGCATAATGTGCATGTACACTGCTTATTTATTTACATATATCTATAGGCTGCCTATAATTGCTGAGGCCTTCCTAACCTACTAATCTAACCTAAATATAGCCTACTAACTCCCTTGTATCTTTGGCAGTGGAAGAAGCGACTGCTGGCTTGGATGATAGTACTGGCCCTTGTGCTGAAAGAGTACCTGAGTGATGGGACCATCTTCCACAAATTTCTTGGATTGCTCTGAGTTAGCCTATCCAAATCAGGAACAGTTCTCCACTTACTAGTCTATTAAGCAAGTTCTGTACTTTTGCCCTTGCTTGTAAAGGGCTTCCTTCTCTGTGTTACGAAGTTGCATGGGTGTTTGTTGTCTAAACTTTGGAGTATTTTTGTGACGGAAACATGCTTTGTTGCATATTTTGAGTACACTTCCATAAATAGCTTTAAAAAAATTGCTATAGCTGTTTGGAAGTCCTTGTATTTCCTTACTTTAAGGAAAAAATAAAGCTTAAATTGTGCATAATATGAGGTCTTACTGTTCTTTTTCCCTGCTTCATTGAAAGCTTGTGATGTCTTTAATGATAAGCTGGGTGCATGATTGATCATAACAGAATTATGAAACTATGCTAAAACCTTCACTAGTACTCTCAATATAATACATATATTTTATAAAAATGCAATCATTTTCTCAATTTCATTCAGTAATGCAGGAGACTTTTCATGTTGATTGTATAATTAGTTCAGTCTTTTGCCACCACAGATTGTTAAGAAGAAGAATTTATTTCAGGAGAAGTAGCTTTATTAAAAAAGGTTAAATTCTTCAAACAATATGAAGGTTTTGCTACAGTGGAAGGTGGACATCAATAATACAAATATTTTCAGTTTCTTGGGATCAGTCTAGCATAAACAACAGAATATAGTTCAAATGTTTAAATGTCAGCAACAGTTTTCTAGGATTCTGGATGATCCAGCATATGACATTTTTACTGGTACTAGATCTGAACCCAGAAATACTGATTGCCCAACAAGGATGGTGCCAGGGAAACCATAATCAGGTGTCCCAGACGATGGTTTTGTGGAAAAGAGCTCACTGGTATGGTGCAGGTACTAGTGAACTTGTGGCAGCAAGCTGCATCCTTAAAGATAAGAAAGTAGATGTAAAGAGAAGGCATGCACTAGACTGCTTTTTCTGCCTTGTGTGCATGGAAAGTGGGAACAAGGACCTATACTGAGCTATGATTTGGGCTGAAGAAATTAACATCTAGCCTCACTCTGTTTTTTCCACTGGGATAACTAGCATCTCAACTTGCCACTTAAGTCTAGCAAGAAAAGTGTGCTTACCATCTTCAACGCTGTGCTACACAAGAGGTGTGGCTTGGTGCCCACCAATATTCCTGCTGTTGAGAGTGTTTTTCGTGCACCAGAATGTATGATTGCTAAATTAAAGGTTTCTGAATTTCTTTTGCTAGACCTGGTTCACATAAAACACCCAGGCTATTAATGAGATCCCACTTCACACAGAGGATAGAAGCTGTGTGCTGCTGTGTAACAGACATTCTGTGCCATGCTACCAGAAAATCCACTGAAAGTCATGAGGCCTGAGGCCATTTTATGGCATATGGCATAGGTGCTCTGGAATGGCTCTGCCATCAGTCTAGGTGCTTCTCCAAACCCCAGTCTAAGTGTTGTAATGGATGTCTCTCTGTTTAACAAACATGTTCATAGATGTAGAGTTCTTTTCAAGAAAGTGTTAAAAACAAACTCTTTCTAAGAATACCTCTTAAAAACAAAAGATTGTTACAGATGTAATAGATTTTATTTTTTAATTGCTCAGTGTTACCTAAATTACTTACACAGAGTACAGTATCAATTATGTGAACACCAAAATCTTGACTAATAAAATTTGCCACAGTTGTACTTCCTGCCTGTGTCAAATGTTGGCTTTTATTCTTAATAATTATATTTTCCTAAAAATATAAAATTTGCTTCTAAAATTTGACTAAAGGAAAAAAGCTAAAAGTGGGATTTTTAGATTATTGATAGCTCAAGCATGCAGTTATCATTTACAGGGATAATGGAAACATTTCTAATTCAAGCGCAATTCTGATCTACATAAAATCTCAACAGAAGCAGAGTGCGGTCACATCACCTCCGTCTTCAATGTCTCTAGGCCTGCTATGCCCTGAATGAGGCGCTGCTGCATTTGCATCTCTCACACTGGTTTTATCTAGGTGGCTGTTATAATTGCTGTGATAAAGAGGTAGGAAAGGAGGCCAGGGCACCAACAGAAATCAGCAGAACTCAGCCTGCTACCCCATCCCCCCACAAACACGCTCTGTTCTCTTCTGTTTGAGCTGCATCTGCAACCTTGGGAAAGGCAGCCAGCATGATTTTTTTGAGGTCAGCTGTGAGGAGGGAAGAGAGGGAGCTTGGCCTTTGGAGTCCTAGCTCCAAGGTCACAAAGTTTTGAAGCTGCAATACCAAACAATTCCCTGGAAAGCATGACTAAGTATTGTACCCTTAATAACTGATTTTTACTCAGTATCTTTCTTGGCTCTTTAGCGAGTTTTTGAGCTGGTGCCAAATTCCACTTTATATAAACATTCTGACTTGCTATGGAACTATCACTTTATGTTACAAAATAGTATTCCTAAAAACTTTCTACAGGAAAGCAGAAGCATGCAAACGCTTTACAGGCACAGCATGTTCATTGTGTCTTTATTGTTTCACCTGAGGTGCCACTGGGGCTAGATCAATGTTGGTGCCTGGAACAACATTAAATCCTTTGCCATCTAAGAGCATGTCCCACTGGTTAAAATCTTTGTTGAGACCTACAGAACACAAATGCAACATAAGAAAACATGAATCTTCGAAAGCAAAAGCTAGATTTAAAGTCATATAAAGAATAGCAGGTTTTTGTGACCTGTAAGACTTGCAATAAACTGAGTCTTTAGAAAATCTAGAACTGATAACTTGCTTTTATCAGTTATTGTAATACTTGTGTAAAAGTTAAGCCGAGCATAAAAATGTATTTCAAATATTCAGTCTGCATGAATGGATAGAGATGGCTGTGTGCTACAGTAGGAGCTGGCTGAGCAAATTTCTGTAGGATATGCCATGGTTCCTGACCCCTGCTATCCATTTCTATAGGGTTTGTAAAATTTTTGGTTTGCTGTTGTTGAAGGCGGGTAACATTTCACATTGTTTTATCCTGTGCCTATCTGTTCTAACAGGACTGCCATGCATAGAAAACTAAATTCTTTCTTTAAAACAAAGCTGCAAATAACTATGCAAGGCACAGTCTAGTAGGGGTGCCCATGACCATCAGAACTCAGAGGATTACAGGCATCCTACTGAGGACAGGAATGTGGAGGTGAAGGGCATCTCTGTACTTCTCAGGCCCTGCAAAGAATTTAGGTGGCTGATTTCAGCAGCCTCATGAGGATGAGCTGGGGAAGTGCTGAGATACATCTCATCCTGGCAGATTCTCACTACCCCTCTCTCCGCTCCCCACAGTGCTGGTCCATGGTTTGTCTTGTGACAAGGGCAGTGGAAGGATACTTCCAATCAATTATCATGGGCAGAGATGAAACCCCTCTTTTTCCTATGCCCAGCCAGACAGCATCTACCAGTTATAGGATAATGTCCTAAATGGGGACTTTCTACTTGAAAATTTACATACCACTGTTCAAAATGCTAGAGTAGCTTACAAAAACTAAGAGAAAGAGCACCAATAACATACAACAGCATGCTTAGAATACATTATAAAGCAGACTTTTTTCCCTGAAGTGCTGTTTGTTGCCAATCAAGCCTCCTTGAAGAAGAGTGCCTCCACTAAGAAGATGCTTATACTTTGGCTGTCACCTGACCTCAGATGGCTAGGGGATCTGGAAGGGATTCTCTGAAGAGGACCTCAGTACACCAACAGGCAGGTTGATGGGAGAGCAGGAGTTCTGGGTGTTAAGCTGCTGAGCAGCACTAGCCAACGCATGTCTACTCAGAAGTTAGCGTAGACTAGTTGGGTGTTCACTGGGGTCAGGTAAGTGTGCACATGACTGCATCCAAAGCCTGTTTACATATTAAGGATGCCCACTGTGGAAAAGTTTGCTATGGGATGGGTTTCTTTTGCAGAGCATAACTTCTATGCATGTTTTGTTCTGCTCCATGTCAGAAGTGTAAGGGCTGATGCATATATTGCACATACCATTGGGATGCTATTTTTTAAAAAATAAACTTAACCTCCTTGTGCTGAAAGACGTCAGTCTTAACATTTAGAACAACTTATGAAGTCTATTACTGTCAGTGGATATCAGGAACCCTCAGAGGGGAGAAGTCTCTAAATGTGATAGTCATAATTTGTGCAGCGAGCAGTGCTAAGATACATCTGGCTAAGGTGGGGAATCACTTGTCATTGAGTTTTAACAGCACCCCACAAACATAATATGTTCAGAGTACAAGGATGGGCTGGGCTACTGACCAATTAAAAAAAAACTGTGGTAACTTACCTAAATGTTTCTGTAAGAAAGCTAATGAAGCTTTGTTGCTAATATCAATAACTATAGTTGAGTCTGTATCTCCCTTCAGTTTAAAAATCTTTCCAACAATGTTGCCAGCCAGGAATGTAAAGTCTGGAAAACTCTGATGCACTGATCCTCTGAAAACAAGAAAGATATAGTCAGAAAAGTTTAAGTGAGGAAAAGTCTGATTCTGCTGCACCCAAGAAACCACTGGATTCTGCAAGCTCTGGAGTAGCCATGATAAATGAGCACTTTCAAAGTTCTTTCAAAGTTACAAATTTTGCTGAATCTTTATAGAAGAGGAAAGTAAGGTTGTTTACTTGTACTTCAAGGGGTCATCTGTGCATTTACACATAAAGGCTCTGCACCTGCATGGGGCCTGTTGTCAGGAAGATTTTCCTAGCAAAGCTCATTTTGGGAGGAGCCATGTCCCTCCCCTAGTATAGAAGGGAGGGGCTCCCAGCATTTTCTCAGTGCAGGTAGACTGATGTTAGGGCCTCAGAACTGAGTAGAAGGAGGGCCAGTTGCAACCCCACCCATGATCTCTCTGTCCAATGGAACAATGTTTAAAGGATCAGGTATGATGGTTGACCCCTGAGGGGCCAGTGGGTGGTTTGTGTGAATGCACAGATGACCACTTGAAAAACGTTAGGTACAGGTAAACAACCTTCCGTTTTGCCTTGTGGTCTCTGTGCATCACACATACGGGTGACTAGCAAGCTTACCTAAAGAATGGAGGTGGGGTAGGTGTTGTCAGCAGAGGACTGCCAAGAGGACAGCCCAGGCAAAGGCACAGACTTGTCTGGCACGTACATCGAGCAGGTAGTGACAGACGAAGGTTGATGGAGTGGTCCATGCAGCCACTCTGCAGAGTTGTGTTGGTATTCCAGCATGTAGTGCCATAGATGTCCCAATTGCCCAGGTAGAGTGTGCTGTTGGCTCATTTGGTAGTTGTAATCCAGCTACTTGGTAGGCTAATTTAATGGTCTCAACAACACAGTGCGCAAGTTGTTGGGTTGTGATGGGTTTACCTTTTGATTCCTTGGTCTTTGGGATCGACGAAAGTATTCATAGAATGCTAAGGCTCTTTGTATGTCTAGTATATGTAGTGTTTCTATCAGGTTGGATGGTGATTGGAAGAAGGCTGGTAAGATAGTATCTTGGCTGATGTGAAACAGTGATGTGATTTTTGGTAGGAAATTTGGTTGGGACGGAAGACTGCCCTGTCCCTGTGGTGGATCTGTCCAGAGGGCACAAAGGGCACTAGCTTTTCCAGCAGAGGTAATTGCCACAAGGAAGGAGACCTTGCATGGGAGCCCTCCATGGAAGAAGTTAGGAGGGTGGTTACTCGGAGGAGGGCTTTCTCAGCGGTGGCGCCTAAGTTATGGAATGCGCTCCCCAGAGAGGTCCGCCTGGCGCCGTCGTTATTTGTTTTTCGGCGCCAGGCGAAGACCTTTTTATTTAAGCAGTATTTTAAATGTTAATATTATTGAATTTTATTTGGCCAGGGCGGCTTGTTTTATAGTGTATATTTGTATTTTATTGTATATATTTTAAAATGTTATTTTAAATTTTTTGTTGTAAGCTGCCCCGAGGCTTCGGCGAATGGGGCGGCATAAAAATGTTTTAATAAAATAAAAAATAAAAAAAATAATCATAGATCTATTGATGCTCTTGCTGCACCCAGGCACAGAGCCCGTATGTGTGATGTTCAGAGACCACAAAGAAGAAAATTTGTGCTTGCTAAGATAGCAACAGGCATCATTTAAATAATCAGCAGGCCAACAGGTTGATTTAAATAATAGGGCTGCTTTGGAAAAGGATGCTGATGTGGAATATGGTTTCAAAGCAAAGGAAAAACAATGAAAAGAAATATTGGTGATTTTTGCCCTTCAAAGATTAGGACTTGGGTGAGCTGCAGTAATCTACATATCTGCCCATATGCTTCCTTATCAAATTGTCAGTTTTGAACTATCCTTATCTGTTATCAATATACAGAGGTACTTCGGCTCAGTTCATGGTTACGAACAAAAATTTCATAAAAATTTTGACTCAGGTTGTGAACTCCGCATTGGGTGGTGACCGCAATCACGGCAGTCTCCCCACCCCCTCCGAGTGGAGAAATGGCCACGATTGCGGTTGTGCTCGTGCAGGGAAGACAGGCATGATCATGGTTGTGCTCGGGGGGGGGGGGGGGGGGGGGGAGAGATGGCCGTGACTGAGCCTGTCTTTCCTACACAAGCGCAATCACGATCTCAACCATCTCCCCAACCCCAGCACAATCACGCCCGTCTCCCCCAAGTGCACCCATAAGTACGCCCGTCTCCCCCACCCCGAGCACGCCTGCGGTCGTGCCCATCTCCCCCCCATCTATGGCTGCGATCGCGCTCATGCTGCGGGGGGCGGGGGAGAGATGGCTGCGATCTTTGTTGTTCTTTGTCACTTTGCTTCAAATTTTTCTGATTAAAAAAAATATAGTTACAGAACGGATTAACCTTATTTATATTGACCCTTATGAGGAAATTTGACTTGGCTCACGACCAATTTGGGTCACAACCAGAGTCCGGAAACGGATTAAGTTCGTGAGCCAAGGTACCATTGACTCTAAGGTCACTTTTAGGGGGAGAGGAAGCTGCATACTTCACCTTAACCCCTTTCTCTCTCTTACTGTCTTTCCCCATCCTCCCCACCCCTGCCCTTTTCACTGTCCTTTACTTTTTCCTTTGTTTGATTTCCAGCTGTGATGAACATGAAGGTACCCTGACCCACTGCACTTGACTGGTAGGTATAAACCCTGCCTATCTTACTGGAATAATCTAAAATAGCCAGAATAAACTAATGGACTGCAGGGAAATTACAGTTCAAGTTACATAATTAAAATTCAAAATGCCTTGATTGCTTTCTCAGTGACAAATCTTACACAATTTAAAAAATATTTTATTCACATGGTTAGTTGATGTGTTCATCACTTTCTTTGAGGAAAGCACAACGATGTGAAGTCAATATTATAATATTGTTTCTATGCTGAATGATTTCAACTGGCTACCATATTTTCCATTGGACAGAAGAAAAATTCTTCCTGAATGGCAATTTGCTTCCTCAGACATTTCAGTCTGATTACTTATCTTGCCCTTACAGCCAAATACATTGGGAGCCAAACAGATGTGATGTTAAATGCATCTTTTCAGTTCATGTTGAGGTTTTTTAAAATGCAAACAGCATCTGTTGGGACTGCTGCAAATAATGGTCATGTAAAGCTTTCTTCCTTTGCTATCGTGCTTAGCAAAATGGATTGAGAGAAAATCAAATGTGGAAATTTCTCCCAATGCAAATGCCAGTTTCAGAGGAATGATTCTCCTAAGATGCATAACAAGGGAGGAAAAGGCTAAATCCTCCCTCTACAAACCCAATAAATAATAAGTAAATTAAAATGTAGCTGATGCTATTTGCATTATTTGTATATGTATATTTGTATATGTATATTTGTATATGTATTCATACCACCCAAAAGTCAACATAATGAAACAAAGACATTTACAATGTAATCCTGTGGCCTCTGGACAACAAAAGTGACCTTAGAGAAGGAGTTTAGTGGGCATCTCGATGGGTGGGGAGAGAAGACTAGTGCTACCCACATATGGGATGCCCTGTCATCTGCTCAGCCTCCTTTCCTCTCCTCAGCGCCACAGTTAAGACAACCAAAATTGGCTGCCTGCTCATTTTGTGGGATGGAAGAAGTGCCCCCATGAACCTCCTGCCCTGCACAGGATGCCTGTAATCCTCTGATTTTGAGGATTACAGGCATTCCGATTGGATTGTACCCTTAATAACACCTTAAGATTAGCCTCAAGAGAAGGCTCTTTGCTTGCTCATTTGGGCGGAATTTTACAGCTAGTTATCAAAGATCATTGGGCTGATCTCATATGACAATTTTGTTATACGACAGATACAGACTGAAGCAGATCAACTTCATGCTTTCCCATCAATTCCGTAATATGAAAATGAAACATCTGTGTTTTTTGGCAAAATACTAAAACCTGGAATAGTTCTTCGCTTTTTAGGGTATCCTTCACTGTGAACTCTATATGGATTAGAATCTCTAACTTGAGTTCATGATTCTATAGTTCCCTTCACTTGAAAAGAAGCAAACATCATATTGAAGCACTTACTTGATAGTGATCATCTTTCTTTCTCTATCTTTGCAATTGAGTTTCTTCATTTCTAGGACATTTGAAGCCCACTGGAATTTTTCTGAATTAATAAACAGCAATGGCTGGTGAACCCTGGGGTAGACCTCATCGCACAGCGGTAGCATCCATGCATCAAGAGCAATGCCACACCTGTGCAGAAGAAAGCATAGCGTGTGTCCCGATCTGCCTATCTGTGGTTACATTTGTCTTAGTAGTTGTGGAAGTCAAACATCTTAACTTGTATTCACAAAGACATTTCACATCTGTATGCATATGTAATGTGTGAGGCAACACTTCCCAGTGGTAAAGGCTGCTTCAGGAAGCAGCGGGTTCTCTGGCACTGGAGGCAGGGTGGGCACTGCAGATCCTACATGGAGCAGGGGCTGGACTAGATGGCTAATCCCCTGCTGAACCTCAACCTTCTTTCCAACTTTGCAGGTCTCTGCCTACTAGTGTACATGCCCTAACAGTAGTAGCATTAGCTCTTGCCAACAGTCATGGATGCTTTAGAGCCCATATGGATCACCACAAAGGCCGCAAGCACTTCTCCAATGGTTTGATATTAACTCTTAAAATTCCTCTCCTGTCCCGGTTTCTCTACTGCCCCCCATTGTCTCTTATCTTGCAGATTAAGGGGAAGGTGTAACAGATAGTAGAGGACTCATGGGATGCCTCTTTGGCAGCAAATGATACAGGGAATATCAAGTGTTTTTGCGCCAAGCCCCATATTCCACCAAGCTTCTCATGGGCCACAAATCATGTGCAGAATGTCACTTTCCATCTGGGATTATTTTCCATCTGGGGCCATGTGCCTTAGAGTCAAATCCCACTGTTTCCAGTGGGAAAACACACATTTACAGGCCCTGACATTAGACTTTTTGACTTACTCAAGGGCTGTGGGGCTGGTAGGGAGTTACAAAGGTGAAGTGCAAGCCTCAATTTGACTAAGGTTCTATTAAAGGGGAAGGCTATGCAAGACTCAGATTTATTTGAGTACATAGTCAATTTCAGTCCTGGTAATTCAAATATTATATATCTAACTACACATGACACAGAGCTTAGAAACTGAATAGGTCTTGTCCAGAGGCTTATACTCTAATATAAAAGAAACAGAGGGGAAAGGAAGGCAAGAAAATTCTTTAAACATTACTAAGACCTAAACAACTCAGGACCAGGATACTTAAGAGATTGCCTGATTACCCCCCACTACATACACACCTGCCTGTTTGGTTGCTGCTCTCATCAGGAGTGATTCTCCTGGTAATGCCTAAGATATCCCAGATTTGGTCCATGGTAGCTTGAAATACAGTCTCTACTAGGGTTGTACAATGCTAGGAATTCCATTTTCTTTAAATCTGATGGAATTCCACAGCATTTCCATTCCAGCAAGCAGCAGTGGACTGTTGTTGTTAGTCGCGAAGTTGTGTCCAACCCATTGCAACCCATGGACAACACTCCTCCAGGCCTTCCTGTCCTCCACCATCTCCCGGAGTCCACCTAAGCTCACACCAACCGCCTGAGTGACCCCATCTAGCCACCTCATCCTCTGCTGTCCCCTCCTTCTTTTGCCATCTATTGTTCCCAGCATTAGACTCTTCTCCAGGGAGTCCTTCCTTCTCATTAGGTGGCCAAAGTATTTGAGCTTCATCTTCAGTATCTGGCCTTCTAAAGAGCAGTCAAGGTTGATCTCCTCTAGGACTGACCAGTTTGATCGCCTTGCAGTCCAAGGGACTCGTAGAAGTCTCCTCTAGTGCCACAATTCAAAGGCCTCAATCCTTTTGTGCTCAGCCTTCCTTATGGTCCAGCTTTCACAGCCATACATTGCAACTGGGAAAACCATAGCCTTGACTATACGCACTTTTGTTGACAGGGTGATGGCTCTGCTTTTTAGTATGCTGTCTAGATTTGCCATAGCTTTCCTCCCCAGGAGCAAGCGTCTTTTAATTTCTTGGCTGCAGTCCCCGTCTGTGGTGATCTTGGAGCCCAGGAAAATAAAACCTGTCACTACCTCCATTTCTTCCCCATCTATTTGCCAGGAAGTGAGAGAACCGGATGACATGATCTTAGTTTTCTTAATGTTGAGTTTCAAGCCAACTTTTGTGCTCTCCTCCTTCACCCGCATCAAGAGGCTCTTTAGTTCCTCTTCACCTTCTGCCATTAGAGTGGTATCATCTGCATATCTGAGGTTGTTGATATTTCTCCCAGCAATCTTAATTCCAACTGGAGATTCATCTAGCTCCGCCTTTCTCATGATGTGCTCTGCATATAAGTTAAATAGGCAGGGCGACAATATACAGTCTTGCCGAACTCCTTTCTCAATTTTGAACCAATCAGTAGTTCCGTGTCCAGTTCTCACTGTTGCTTCTTGACCCGCATATAGGTTTCTCAAGAGACAAATAAGATGGTCTGGTACTCCCATCTCTTTAAGAACTTGCCACAATTTGTTGTGATCCACACAATCAAAGGCTTTAGCATAGTCAATGAAGCAGAAGTAGTTGTTTTTCTGGAACTCCCTAGATTTCTCCATAATCTAGCATATGTTGGCAATTTGGTCTCTAGTTCCTCTCCCTCTTCGAAATCTTGCCTGTACTTCTGGTAGCTCTCGGTCCACAGACTGCTGGAGCCTAGCTTGTAGGATTTTGAGCATCACTTTGCTAGCATGTGAAATGAGTGCAATGGTGCGGTAGTTTGAACATTCTTTGGCATTGCCCTTCTTTGGGATTGGAATGTAAACTGCCCTTTTCCAATCCTGTGGCCACTGTTGAGTTTTCCAAATTTGCTGGCATATTGAGTGTAGCACTTTTACTGCGTCGTCTTTTAGGATTTTGAGTAGCTCAGCTGGAATACTGTCGCCTCCACTAGCTTTGTTGTTGCTCAGACTTCCTAAAGCCCATTTGATTTCACATTCCAGGATGTCTGGTTTGAGGTCAGTGACCACCCCATTGTGGTTATCAGGGACATTAAGCTCTTTCTTGTATAGTTCTTCTGTGTAATCTTGCTACCTCTTCTTAATCATTTCTGCCTCTGTTAGGTCCCTGCCATTTTGGTCCTTTATCATGCCCATCTTTGCATGAAACATTCCCTTCATATCTCCAATTTTCTTGAAGAGATGCCTGGGCCTCCCTATTCTATTGCTTTCTTCTATTTCTTTGCACTGTTCATTTAAGAAGGCATTCTTATCTCTTCTAGCTATTCTCTGGAATTCTGCATTCAATTGTTTATATCTTTCTCCCTTACCTTTTGCTTCCCTTCTTTCCTCAGCTATATGTAAAGCTTCCTCAGACAGCCATTTTGCTTTCTTGCATTTCTTTTTCTTTGGGATGGTTTTAGTTGCTGCCTCTTGTACAATGTTGCAAACCTCTGTCCATAGTTCTTCAGGCACTCTGTCTATCAGATCTAATTCCTTAAATCTATTTGTCACCTCTACTGTATATTCCGCAGGGATATGATTTAGGTCATACCTGAGTGGCCTAGTGCTTTTCCCTACTTTCTTCAACTTAAGTCTAAATTTTGCAACGAGAAGCTCATGATCTCAGCCACAGTCAGCTCCTGGTCTAGTTTTTACTGACTGTATAGAGCTTCTCCATCTTTGGCTGCAGAGCACATAGTCAATCTGATTTCTGTGTTGACTGTCTGGTGATGTCCATGTGTAGAGTCGTCTCTTGGGATGTTGGAAAAGAGTGTTTGCTATGACCATCGTATTCTCTTGACAAAATTCTACCAGCCTGTGCCCTGCTTCATTTTGTACTCCAAGGCCAATCTTGCCTGTTATTCCGGTTATCTTTTGGCTTCCTACTTTAGCATTCCAATCCCCCATGATGATAAGGACATCATTTTTTGGAGTTAATTCTAAAAGGTGTTGTAGGCCTTCATAGAACCGGTCAACTTCAGCCTCTTCAGCCCCAGTGGTTGGGGCATAGACTTGGACTACTGTGATGTTGAATGGTTTGCCTTGGATTCGAACTGAGATCATTCTGTCATTTTGGAGATTGTATCCCAGTACTGCTTTTCCTACTCTTTTATTGACTATGAAGGCTACTCCATTTCTTCTGAGGGATTCTTGCCCACAGTAGTATACCTGATGGTCATCTGAATTAAATTCACCCATTCCTGTCCATTTTATTCATTGATTCCTATGATGTTCAGTCTTGTCATCTCTTGTTTGACCACATCCAGCTTGCCTTGATTCATGGATCTTACATTCCAGGTCCCTATGGAGTATAGATCTTTGCAGCATCGGACTCTCCTTTCACCACCAGATACATCTGCAACTGAGTGTCCTTTCGGCTTTGACCCTGTTGCTTCATTCTTTCTGGCGCTACTAGTACTAGCCCTCTGCTCTTCTCCAGTAGCATATTGGACACCTTCCAACCTGAGGGGCTCATCTTCTGGCGTCATATCTTTTTCCTTTTGGTACTGTCCATGGGGTTTTCCTGGCAAAGATACTGGAGTGGGTTGCCCTTTCCTTCTCCAGTGGACTGTACCAGGGGCTTATTTCCTCAGACTCTAGGAATACTGTGTGTGTGGTTTATTTTTGGCTTTTCGTAAGTGTACACCTGAGCATTTACAGGATCCAAAGCGAAAGGTCTTGCCTGGTCAATGTCCTGGGAAATATCTGCTGTCAAAGTGCATTAGGCAGCATCCATGGACAATGACCAAGAGAGTCTGTATCATGGTTGTTGTTTTATTTCTATACTGCCCCACAGCCAAAGCTCTCTGGGCAGTTTACACAATCTATAAAAACAAATGATTAAAATGTCAGAAAAATCAGAACAAACATTTAAAAGTTTACAACAGCTAAAAGCAAACTGTAAAAACAAGCAATACAAAGAATAATAAAGAAGGGTGACTCTGCAAACCTGGTGGTCCCCCTTAAGCCTCTGGGTGGCTGAGTAAGTCCTTAAAAGCCTCCGAAAAAAAGGCCACCTTAATCTGGTGCCCAAAAGATGACAGATTTGGTGCCAGCCACACTGCAGTGGGGAGGTTATTCCACAGGTGGGGGGCTATCACCAAGAAACCCTCCCCCTAGTGGACATCCCCTGCAGGTCCCTTGGAGTTGGCACTCGGAGGAAGGCTGAGAGGTTGACTGTAGTATCCAGGTAGATGGGGGCTGGGAGAGGTGCTCTTACAGGTTTTGTGGTCCTAAGGGATGTAGGGCTTTATAGGTTAAACTCTGCACCTTGAACTGGGGCTGGAAGCATGGACACAATCAATGCATGTTTGGACCGACAGGTCGCAGTTATTCATCTGACTGCCACATTCAGAACCAGCTGTAGCTTCTGAATCATCTTCAAGGGCAGCCCCAGAAACAGTGCTTTGCAGTAATCTGATTAAAGATTACCAGAACATACTCGTAGATTACCAAAGCTAGGCTATTCCTGTCCAGATAGGGGTGCATCTGAGCCACCAGGTGCAGCTGGTACTCTAGGCCACCAAGGCCACCTGAGCACTAAGTGACAAAGAACCCCAACCTACAAACCTGCTCCTTCAGGGGGAGTGCAACCCTGTCTAGAACAAGTTGAACATCTAATCAAAGGAACCACCCACCAACAGCATCTCAATTGTGTCTGGACTGAATATCAGTTTTTCAGCCTTCATTCAGTCCACTGTCACAGCCAAACACTGGTTTAGCACGTCCACACCTTCACCTGCTGGAGATGAAAAGGAGAAAGAGAGCTGCGTGTCATCAGCTTACTGATGGCAACACACTCCCAAACTCTAGATGAAGCCACTCAGTGGTTTCATGTAAATATTGAATAGAATGGGGGACAGAACAGACCCCTAAGGATCTCCATGCTGGAGAATCCACAAGAACTGAACAATATTCTTCAAGCACTACCTTCTGGAAATGGCCCTCTGCATAGAAGAAGAACTACTGCAGCACAGTGCCCCACACTCCCAACTCTGCCAATTGCTCCAGAAGGATACAATGGTTGATGGTACTGAAAACTGCTGAGAGGTTCAGCAGTATCAACAGGGTTACATTCTCCTTTCTCTCTCCTGGCATACAGAGTAACCAAGGCTGTTTCCCTGCCAAAACGGGACCTGAACCCCGACTGAACCCCTGAATCCCAGATAATCAGTCTCATCCAAGAATGGCTGGAGTTGACTGGCAACCACCCTTTCTAGAATCTTGTCCAGGAAAGGAATATTTGGTACCAGCCTGAAGTTGTTCAGATTTTCTGGACCAAGGGACTGTGGTTTCTTCAGAAGCAGTCTCACCACTTTAAGGCAGCATGGGGCCACTACCTCTCTCAAAGAGGCATGGATGATCTCCCTGGCCCAGCCAGTTGCATGAACCCTTCCAAGCACCTTGTCTGCATCCTCGAGCTGTGCCAACTGAAGCTCATCCAATAAAACTGGATCAGGTTGTGCTCTGAATACCTCCACAGATTCAACTGCTGTGGCTCTGGAGTCGAAGTCCTACTGGATGCAAGACATTTTTTTCCAGGAAGTGCTCTGTGAGTAGGCTACAATGGGCCAAAGATGGTTCCAATGTGTCCCTGGGGCCAGAGCAGAGAACCTTGAAAAGTTCCACTGGGAGGCAAAGAGAGGATTGGATAGAGGTAGCAAAGTATTGTTTCCTTGCTGCCCTCACTGCCTCAAATGTATTGGACTTCAGAGACATACCAATTTCTGTCACATTCACTGGGAGTCTTCCTCCGTCTGCATTCCAGTGGTCTCCTAAGTTGCTTAGCAGCTCTCAGCTCCGGGGTATACCACAGAGCAATACAAGCTCAACAACAGAGAAGGCACTCAAGAGCAAGCATGTCAAGCACCTGGGTCATGTATGTATTCCACAGCACGACCAAGGCTTTGGCAGGAGCACCAGCCATATCAGACGAAAAATCCCCCTCCATCCAGATCCATTAGCGTCTGGGATGGACCATCTTAATGGGTCCCCTACCCTCGAGGAGGGGGCAAAGCCATCAAGTCTAAATCTCAGCAGGTGGTGATCTGACCGTGACAAAGGGGGCTAGTTGAAGTCCCCCACACTCAGGGCACCATCCTCATATCTGGCCAAGAAGACCAGGTCTAGAGTACACCCCAGCACATGCACTGGACCAATGACATGTTGGGATAGTCCCACAGTTGTCATGCCAGCCATGATATCCTGAACCGCTCCAGAAAGGATGCCCTGAGCGTGAATGTTGAAATCCCCCAGAACCAACAGTCTGGGGGACTCCAACATCACACCTGAAACCACCTGAAAGGTAGGGTTACTGATGGGTTTTAGGGTGGGCTGTACACCAGCAGAATCCTCAATCTGACTCGCTGCCCCAACACAAGGTGCAAACACTCCAGACCAGTTCTTGGATGCACAGAGCACCTGGAGAGACAAATTGAATCCTTATATATCATAGCAACCCCTTACCTCTTAAGTGCTCAATTTCAAATAATTATATGAATAGGAAAAGATTGTTGGGAGTGGAATAGATCTGTGCAAGAAGTTGAGTGTGAGGAGGGTGAACCCTTTGAGCAGAATACTTCAGAAGTTTTTGGATGTTTTTGTGTCTGGCCTGAGGTTTTTCATATTATTCTTTCCCTGGAGTAGAAAGCCTATAATGGCAGCAGGCCATAAAAGAGACCCAGTTTGGAAATATTTTAACAAAGTTCCTCCACTTACGAGTAAGGCAGGCAAACCTAGGATTTAAATCATGTCTTACTGACTAGTGATTTAAATCAATTTGATTTAAATCATATCCATTCTATTGCCAGAGTGCACTTGCACAAGAGCAAAACACTAAAAGAAAAATGCCATTAGTAATTTCCAGACCCAAACCAACTCACAACCCAAGTATGCAAATTGCTACAATTTAAAAAAATGGAAATCTGCTCACTTTGAAATCTGTATAAATTGAATTAACACCAGTGGGGAGGAACAGAATGAAATCCAGAGAGGTAAACCAGAAGAGTCCAGTCAGTTTTTACTCCCAAGTGGCCTTTTCATACATCCATACCACCTACTGAAAGCAAGCATGTTCCAACAGGAATCTCCAGAAGGAGATACATCACTTAGAAATTTCTTTTCATGAAAGCAATTCATGAATAGTGTTAAATTTAAAAAGTCACATACTAACTCTTAAAAGTTTCTAGTGGCTCTTATACAGATTTTACCAGGTGCAGTCATTTGTACAGTGATTTGTAAAAACCTGAGCAATGATTTAGATGCCGTAACTGTGATCAGCCTGTGGCCTTGTCACTGTACGTTGTGTCCCTCCCTCCTAGCCTTGTACAAGCACTTTTGGCGGTAGACCCTGACCTTAAAAATACAGAGGGTGGGGGTGGGGAATCATGAGAAAATGACAGCAGGTTTTCAAAGATGTTCTTACTTGAATCGCACATCTCGGCTAAGAGCCTCAACGACTGTTGCACCACCAAAAGAGTGTCCCATCACAGCTATCTTCTGTATGTCAATAGAATCCTGTGGGCGGGGGGGGGGTGGATATGGAAAAGGTGAGACCACTGTTCTTTCAGTTTGACCTTTCCCTTGGAAGAGCAGCTACATCAGATGATCACTGAAGATACTTAATCCTGCACAGAAGCAGAAGGGCTTAAACCTAGGTTGAAGTACACAGCTCTGTACTGGGCTTCTTCCAGATAGCATTTGTCCCTCCTATACTAATACAGTATTGAGATGTTTAAATGTCTCTTGGTTTGGAAATGAAAGCTGATCACCAAAAAGACAAGGCAGTGGTTTCTACACACTTAGAAAACTCCCCAACTCCCCCATCTGTGGAATGCGCTTCCCAGAGAGGTCTGCCTGGCGCCGTCGTTATTTGTTTTTTGGCGCCAGGCCAAGACCTTTTCATTCAAACAGTATTTTAATAATCTTTAATATTTATAATTTTTAATTGTGCAGCCAGTGTGTTTCCAAGTTTTAATTGTAATTGTAACTGTAATTTGTAATTTGTAATTGTATTATTTATTTATTGCTGTGAGCCGTCCCAAGGCTATGTAGCAAGAGGATGGCATATAAAACCTTTAAATAAATAAATAAATAAATAAATAAATAAATAAATAAATAAATAAAGTTTTAAACTTCAGCACTCCAGTTCTATGTTGAAGTCCATTTCATGGAATACATGCAGAGACTGCAAGGAATTGGCCCAATGCTGTGACATTCTCTACCAAAAGACATTTGTATAGCTTCCTTCTTGCTAGGTCTCCAAGAATGAGCAAAAACTTATTTCTACTGGTCTTTGAAAATGAATGGCCATCTTTCCTCCTGTTTTATATAGCTTAAAAAACTATTTTCCTTTGCTTCATTTAGGCAGCACCCATTCTACGGATGCTTCACTGTTTCAGCAAGGAGGACCCCCCCCCCCCGCCTCTGTGAACTCCAAACTTCCTACAAGCTGCCTGTCCCAGACTGGCTGGCACCCTGAACAGGAGCACTCCTTTTGGGCTCCTCTCACAGTCATTTCCGAAGACACCAGGGCAGTTTCTGCTCAGATGAAATGTACTTGTTATGTTCACATCATGTGCTTCTGGTCAAAAGCCTGGCACATAACTTTAGTAGCACCTCCCTCTAGGCAGTACGTAGATGGGCCTCAAGCTGGAACAAGGGATATTGAAAGTTGCCTCTGAAAAATGCACAGCCATGTCAAGTTCTCCCTGTAAAGATCAGGAATGTGGTGTGCAGGCATCACAAATGTCCCTTGGTCTCTCTCCCACAGCTGTCAGTCTGGAGTGGACAAATGCATGTCACATCATACATGTCAATACATGCATGATACATGGAGAAAAGAGGGAATTCGAAATCAGGAGTTCCTTAACTGATATTTAGAGATGTCAGTCATTGAGGGAGAGTGACTTGCTAGAGGCCACAATAAATAAGTATTTAAACCCAAACTTTCACATATTCAAACCCAGGACTCTTGCCACTCCACCACCCACACCGGGAACCCCAGCAGTTGCTGGACTCTAGCACCCAGACAGGGCCCACCAGCCCTGACCCTTCAGCACCAGGAAGCTGGGTTTGGGAACCGCCATTCTGATTATCAGTGAAGTTCCTAACATACTATCACACCACACACTGCAGGAAATTAAAATGATGGCCCCAACACAATGTTACATTGGCGTCATTATGGGATTGCACCCCTCTCCCCCCTAACTAATTCTGTCCTATTCTTCCTCTTGTGGAGATGATGACTGGTCCAAAGTCACCCAATAAGCTTCAGTGGCTAAGTGAGGGTTTGAACCCAAGGCTGCCCGATCCTAATGTGGCACTCCAACTATCCTATTTCCCTCAATCGCAGATTTAAATGGCAGTTCCTGCTTGGTATGGATCAGACCACTGTGGCTGTTTTGTGGTCCTGCCGCTGCTGCTGCCACCAGCAGAAGCCTGGTGGGGTCTAATCATTTCAATTGTTAAAACATATGATCTGGCCTGGGCAACTTCTTCTTCCTTCTCTTTCTCATCCTATATTTTTATTTTATACTGATAATTTTAATTTTGTATTTGTAAATCAATGTATTTTTTGTATTTTTATATTTAATGGTAATTTATTATGTACTATTGTATTTCAATGTATTTTATCATGTTGTAAGCCGCCCCGAGGTTTCGGCAAGGGGCGGCATAGAAATGTTATAATAATAATAATGATGATGATGATGATGATGATGATGATGATGCAAGACAGACCACGAGGGCTCTTCAGACCCAGTGGTGTGTCTAACCAGATTATAACTGATCAGAAGGTGTCATTTCTAGAAAGCATTGGAAGTAACTTTTCCCTACTTCTATATCAATACGTTGGTAAATATACAAATGCCTTGGAGAATGTCAGTGGCTGAGTTTATACAACACGCAGGAGGTTTTTTAGCATTGGCCCTGCCACTATGGCTTACTCTGCCTGCAGGTCTCCTGTCTCTCTGAGCTGCAGTGCGCTCACTGTGCAACACGCGCTGGCACACGCGCAAGGCTTGCCTGCATGGCGGGCGTGCGGCTTCCGCTCCCCACTGTGCGCCAGCCTTCTCCTGCTTCTGCGGCCACCCGCCCGGCCCCGCATCTCCGTGTGCAAGGCACCCGGGGGGCCTCCACGGGCCGCCCCTCACCCGCTCCACTCTCCCCACAGTCCCTCCCCCCCCCACACCATGCTCCACACACAGTGGTTGCGGGGCCTGAGCAGGAGGGGGGGAGGGCTGCACAGGGGTGGCTGCAGCACCCAGGCAGCCGTGCTGCCCTCGCGTGGCATGTGGCTCCCGAGGCACGTTCCAGGCAGGGGGAGCCGCCGCCCCGGGAAAGGGGCCCTTCTGCCTCCGTGCCCCGAATCCCCGGCACACCTCCAAGCCGCCTGGCTGCCAGGAGGACGGCAGAGCTTCTTGCCGCGGGTGGGGCCTTGGCCCCGCTGAGCAGGATGCCCGGCCAACTTGGCCTGGGAGCGAAGGGCCACGACTTCTTCAGTGGGACTCAAAGTGAGCAATGATGTTCCTATTGTTAGGGAGCTGCAAACAGTAGAAACTGAAGACTAGAAATGGCCACTTGCAAAGCTGCTTTTACCAGGGGACTTCACAGTGTTTCCATACCAATAATGCTAACATTGTGATTTTGGGTCTGGGTAAGCAGAGAAGTCACAGTGGAACATGGAAACCTTAGAACTCTTTCTGTGGGTTAAGGAAACTAATCCTACCACACAGGAAGTCCTAAGTGGGTCCGGATGATACAACAGACACACAATTGTGAGATTTCATCATAGCTTTCAATGCTGAGAAGAGGAAGTCAAGAAAAACTTGAATGGCAGGCAGTGCTGAGGGAGGGAGATAATGTTGCACTTCTTTTTAAAGGGCTATGGGAGCAGACAGTCAAAAGCGGAGCACTTAGATACATGCTGAAATCATTACTCATGCTTTAAAAATTAGCAGTTTATGAGCTCCTTCCAGTCATTCCTAAAGAAATACACTTCTAATGTTTCAGCTTTTCCTAGGATAGGCAGGTTGCTTATCTGTAACTGTCATTCTTAGAGCGGTCATCTGTGCAGTCACACATTATGGGGGCTGCGCCTGTGCAGTGCCTGTTGCTGGGAAGATTTAATAGCTTTAATGGTTTTTGGCGGGAACTCCACGCCACCACACCACTGTAGCATAAATGGTGGGCATGTCCACCCTTTCCCCAGTCAGCCAAATACCGTCCGTTCACTCCCAAGTGGAGCTGGCCAGTATCGACCCTGACTCATAAGAAAAAGGATTCATATGTATATATAAATAAATATAGCATACCCAGTTATATAGTATACCCAGTCACTGATATCGAGTGGGGCTGGTGGGCTGGTTTTGTGAATGCATGGATGACCACTCAGATAAGCAACCTGACTTTTGTCCTTGTGGTCTCTGTTAATCACCCACACATTATGGCTGATTAACAAGCTTACCACACCCAGAGGCAGGACGATGTCATCATTAGAGAACTGTGGCTGAAGGAGCAGTGCTGCCTGGCCTTGATGTCTAAGCGGTAGTGCTTCGTAAAAGTGCATGGAGTAGACCATGTGGCCCCTTTGCAGATATTTTGCAAGGGGATGCCTGCACGGAGAGCAGAAGCAGTGACAGCTCTTGTGGGGTGTCCTTTTGGAGTAACAGGTAAGTCCAGTTTTGAAAGGCGATGAGTCAGTTCAATCGTCTCGATGATCCATTTCGAAAGTCTTCTCTCCAAGGCAGAGAAGGCACAGATCATGAGGATCAGTGGGAGACATTTTGGTTCCACACTGTGAGCACTTATGGAAGGCCTCCCGCTGTGCCATCGAGAAGAAGAGAGAAGAGAAACAGCGAACAGAGATAGTTTGTGGAGAGAGAAGGAAGATAGAGCGGTTTTTGATTTTTTGTTGTTTGGAAGGGGTAAGGGGAAGCGGGAGGAGAACAAGGAATAAAGATAGGGGTTTGGTAAGAGACGGACTAGGTTTTAGGATTGTAAAGTGGAGTTTAAGAGAAAAAGACAAGTTCAAGATTTAAAAGAATGAGAAGACAAGGAGACAAGCAAAGAGAAAAGGCCCGAGGCACAGCGAACGAAGGTCGCAAGCAGACAGGGGAAAGGGCAGGCACTCTGTCCATTTATACTATGGGGAGGAGGGTGAGGAGTTCCCACCAAAAACCATTAAAGTTCTTAAATCTTCCCAGCGACAGGCACTGCGCAGGTGCAGCACCCATAATGTGTGATGCATTATGAAGATACCGTGATTATAATTATGAAGATTACCACGATGAAGAACTGGGAAGTACTAGAGACACAGGGCGGGTGGAGTTTCATCAAAGGCCATGGTGGTACAGAAGCAACATACATTCCATATGCAGGGAAACTCAACAACTGGAAAAGCTACAATTAACATTTACCTTTAAAAGCATCCAGTTAAAGTTCAATGACATCAAATCCACAATTGGTTCTCCAGAATTAATGTCCATCATGAGGTCAAGCGCTCTCATGCATTCATCTGCTCTTTGCTGTACCTACATAAAAAGAGACATCGTCCACTATCCTTCCAGATTTAAGAAGCCTTTGATTTAACAAGTTCAGAGAATGTTCTGCATATTTATTTTGTGTGTTCTGGATCAGTGCCTAAATGTAGTAATGGGATGGATGAAGACCAGTACACTGAGGCTCAATCTGAGCAAGACAAAGGTGTTGGCACTGTGTGGTTTGAGGCAGGGATTCAACCTGTTCTGCAGGAGGTTGCACACTTCCTGAGGGATCAGATTCATAAAGTGGGGGGACGCTAGCAGCCAGGACTGTCACTGGAGGCCAGGTGGTCTATGTGGCATGCGGTACCTTTTGCCAGCTTAGTCCAGCACTCCAGGTACGACCCTATCTGTGTCACATCCAAGCTACAATTATCTATGCTCCACCAAGCTCTCATCTGGATCACTGAAAACTCTAGCAGGTCTGTAACAGTGCAGCAACCAGTTCGTTAACCAGGACTAGCTGATATGATAAAATCAGAGATGTACAGAGATGGAGCCCTATTCAGTGCTGTGGAAAATGGCCTGCTTCTGTTTGGACCTATTCTGGGCTCCAGAGGAGAGAATTATGCCTACCAGAGTATGGACACAGGTGCAGGAGTATGCGTGCTATGAATCTATATATGTTTATATATTTTTCAATAAGAATTGCTGATAACTTACACATTTCTTAACATAAATGGGTGGAAGTTGAAGGAAAAGTTGTTGCTTTTTGATAAAATCAAGCCTGCCAAATTTCGGAATGACTATAGGGGGTTTTAAAAAACAGCCTCGACATTTTGAGGGTATTCCAAACCTGGATAACGTGACCCATTGTAGGTCAAGCATGGCAACAAGTGAGCCACTTGGCAAGAGAGGCAAAATCCCCCTGCCATCCTGGTCAAGCAGCTAGCCAGAGAGCTCACATGACAGCTGCCCCAAAGTGCCCCAGAGGCTGTAAGAAGCTTCTGTGGCCCCTGCTCCACTGTGCCATGCTTGGGATAGCAGCACCGAACTCGCCCCGCCTGTGTGCAAGTTGCCTCCTCCCAGCAGCAGGAGGAGAGGTGCATCCCACTCCACTGTCCTGAGCTCAGGTCAGCGATGCTGAATAGAGAGGCCACCACACCTCCCGCTCAAGGGGTCTCCTCTCAAGCCATAGGTGGGATCTGCTGCTGTGAGTCTGATGGACTTGCACTGGTGGCACAAGGCACAGTTTGACTCCTTCGATCGGACAGTTCGATCTGTCCCAGTTCGCTCATTTCATGCTGCTGCTGCTGCAAGCCCTTTTGGCTTTTAGCAGAGGTACAGGATGGACCTTTGTCCAACCAGTCTGACAGCCAGCTGGAGCAGTGCCACTCACCCATCGTCCCCATTGCACAAGACATTTTTCCTCCACAGAGACAAATGAACAGCCAATCGTCTGTTGATTTCTTTGTGGGCACTTGTGGCGGGGAGGTCCACCAACCACGGTGTGTTGCAGTTACATACATACCCACCCAGGGTGTTTCCTTCTGCTCACCACCTTTCCAAAGGGTCCAGACAAAGAGCTTGATGGGCAGTGGGGCAGCCTACACGAGCAGTATCCCTGATGTGTCCTGAGCACACATTATTCACTCAATATTAGCTCACAAGTGGGCAAAAAGTCTGGAAAGAGAGATGGAATTCCCACAGGCCACAGTAGTGGCCCTTTCCAGTACATGTCTCTTATGCTGGAACTCCATGGGATACCCAGAAGGCCACTACTAAAAGACAGGGTTTTCCCAGCTCCTCCAGCCAGGTCTCAGTAATACATACCCTCTTATCTTGCCCAGAAGCTGGGCCACATGTTGGAAATAGACCCATCAGCTTTTAAAATGTTTTTTAAAAATGTTTTTTAAAAATCTGCAGAAAAGATTCTTTTCCTTCTATCCAGTATTTTGAAAGGACTCCTTGGAGGGAATTTTTGTATGCATCATTGAACCACTCAAGGACCAAGAAAACTCCTAGTCTTTTGACTAAAAATAGGTCTGACAAGAAAAGGATGTGTTTCTATAAAATTGCCAAAGCAAAGCAATCTTAGAAAATCCTTTTATCAATTACTTCTGAGAGAACTGCTGAATGGCAAGTGCTCAGGTCTTGAGGAAACAAGTTTGTCAGGATTTGGGATCAACTGATTAAGGCATTAGAAATGCTAGGTCCAGATGGCATCTCAACTTTCTAGCAATCCCTGTACCCCAGGGGAAAAGAATCTTCTGGAAGAACACATGTGAAAGACAGATATTTGATTTAGAACGAGATTCTCCCTATACTTCCAATGGCAAGTTTAGCCCGCATCCCTTCAGAAAGTCAGTGTGATTTGCTGCACAGTGAGTGCCATGTTTACTGGAGAGATTTGGTACACATACACACTTGACTCTAACAAAGCTTTAAAAAAAGTCACCAAAATCTGTTTTAGAGATGACAAAGAAAACTTTGAGTGATGATGGCTCTAACATACCTTCTTCAGCCCTCTTAAAAACTGTTTCACCCATCACATGCAGGACCAAGTGGCTGAGCCAAAGATACTATGCACTCCTGAGGAATTGTCTAAACAATCCAGACTGCACACACAAAGGCAAAGACAGATGCTCGCTCGCCCAGACACACACAGAGAAACCCCAGCAATTATGCTCCCTGGACTGTGCTAATTTTTCAGGACTTCCTCAAATACCTGTTGCCGACGCAGTGAAAATTCATCTTCATCTGCTTTTAATTTTTTGTAATAGATCCACTCCTTATCAATCTCCAGGGTTTTCCCTTTCCCTCCTAAATCAGGTTTTTCTTTATAGAAATATGTAGCTGAAGAGGATTGGTCTCTAAAACAAAGGAAAATGCTGTTCAGGCATTTCAAGACAGCCAGGTGCACTCCTTTCCCCCTAAAGATCTCTCCTCTGTCCTTTATGTTTTAACAGAAATCCGTATTGATTGCACAATTAAAACCTGTTTGTAATTTAAGTATAGGATAGACTACCAAAGAAAACTTGAAGTAAGATGGTGCACATGATTAGCTAGCATTATAATGTTAAGAATGTCCCACATTTAGATTACTTTCTAGGAAAGTAAAGTAAGAGAAGTGCAGGGGCTACTCTAAAAATGTCCATATGAAGGTCTGCCATGGGTCTAGCTCCTTCCCTATTATATGAGAATCAGCTGATTTTTATGCAGAACAATTAGAGACACCAAAGGTAAGTGTATTCCTACAGTTAGCTAGTATCTTAACTCAAGGAATCATTCCTGATACTTTCTGCAAAATCTTAACATTTTCGATCTTTTCGGGGAATGCTGTTTGAATAATCACTCAATCTGACTAATGGCTAGATGGCATTAACAGCACAGTTGACACTTATCACCTATAAAAACCATGCATATTCATGTTGTTGCTGCTGGTTGTTATTAGGCCAATATTTTTGCAGAATCAACACACAAATGGCTATACTGCCATCATGGATGCTTGAGGATTTCATCCAGTTTAAATCTAAAAGTTATCTGCACCTCCCAAACTGATATATAGATTGCAACATAAGTTGTCTTTTCAGTTCCTCACTTCTTCAAATTTAAAAAGCTTTACAAAGTTTAATTTTTTAAATTTAAAAATTGTGGGACACCCACAATGAAGGCTACCAAGTATTTTATGTCATATCTTTCCTGAAAGAACTATGAGAATGCTCAGTCCTGATGTCACACTATCCCTACGTACACCTCCTACGGACCTACTTCAAAAACATTTTACACAAAGGAACATATTGCACTGTTAGCGGCCAGCAGCCCAAAGTCAGCTTTTTAAAATCCAGGCTTACTTTCTAATTATGGTCCATTCATCTTCTCTGCTTACACTATGCGTGTAGCATTTCATCAGATGTTAGTCTAGATGTTTCTTCGGCAGTATACATACCTATGCTCAAGAGCAGCCACAATAAACCCCTGAGATGCCATTTCAATGCAAATTGCTGAATATATAGTTCTGTTGGTATAAACATGATGAATTCAGATTAAATTGCTCATGACTGAATTCAAAAGTGATTGACATGCTACACTGTTCTTTTTCATCATCATCATCATGATGCACAAAATTTAAAAAGTACAGTCCCTATCTGTAAATGTATGACCTAATGTACACAATAAAAGGAAAAAGAGAAGGGAGGAGGGAAAAGAAAACAAGCAAGCTCAAGCAAGAAATCTTTGTACGTATGCTGCAATGCAGTTTACAGTTCTTATCAAGCCCTGGGATAGGAGGTAAGGTGGAGAGAAGGAGATTTACAGGAGATCCTGCTTGCCCATGCTTTTTCACTAATCACTAATCAAAAGAGGGCTTACTGCAACCCTGTGTTCTTATCCTAATATTGCTCATTACAGGGATAGGTAACCTCCAGCCTGCAATCCGGATGTGGCCTATGGGGGTCCCCATCTAGCCCACTGGCTTCCCCACAGCCCTCTGAACAGTAATCACTGATACAGGGATTTTCGCCCTTCAGGGCTTCTGGGGTAAGAGTAAGCCCAACCCAACCCCAACACTTAAATGACACCTTTCTTTCAGCACCCAGACATTCACAGCCCAAACTGGCAGGCTTTCAAAAAGCCTTGTGGCAGTGGGGTCCCTCCCCACTTCCTGTTTGCCCAGTACCAATTTAGCACTTGGGAGAAGAACAGGTCCTCCACCCCACCGGATGAGAGGCATGTAAAGCAGGTTTTGTCAACCTGTCAGCCACTGTGCTGCAGCAAAACCTGCCAGGTCATCCTCTTTGGAGGCTTTGGGACAGGCCACGCAATGTGCCATATATACCCGCATATAAGGCGACTTGCGTATAAAATGAGGTTAATATTTTGGGCTGTTTTTCTGGTGTTTGTCACATCTCAGGTGTATGAGACAACTCCCAATTTTTGCTTTGCTATTTACAGTTCCAAGGAGCTCCTATACACTGGTAGAGACAGGTATTTATCAGCTAGAAGCTTCTAGACTCCTGTAACATCATGTCACCATATTCTAGCTAATAGTCACATTACCTCTCAAATTTGGAGGCTAACAGCAGCCCGCAGGGGGGCTGGCTGGCTGGGGTCAGTTGGGGAGGATGTCTAGCACCAGTGCTGTGGCTGGGCATGGGGGGTGGGGGAGCCTGCGAGCAGCGCTGTCTCTCTGCGCTCTCTCAGCCACATGGGGAACACTCCCCTTCCCAGCTGCCACTGAAGGCCCAGCTGCTCACCTGGCTTGGGACCACCCAATAACTGATGCTCACAGCAGAACATTAAACAGTACAATAAAATCTTATCAAAAAAGGAACATTAAAAATGGAAACAGCTAAAAACAGACAATGAAGAATAACCCTGTAAAAGAAAAACCGGGTGGGCATTCCCCTCAGGCCCCTGGATATCCAAGTACATTTTTAAAAGAACTGATAAAGGGCCTTCCTAACCAGGCACCAAAAAAATGACAAGGCAGGCACCAGGGCAGCACCAGAGTTAAAGCATCATATTACCTGAAAGCTCCAAGTCCATGGGAAAAAATAATGAGGGGGTATTTTTCCCCAGGCTTGATTGTAGCATTCCATTTTGCAGGACACGTCACCGAGCCTAGACAAAATCAAGTATCTGTTGGTATCATTGGCAATTTTAAGAATTTAGGATGTCTGATTTGATGCCCGCATTCTTTCCCATCACAAACCGTTCCTAAGGCTCATGCAAATTTCAGCTTTTGCAAGCGCTGCTTATATTAAAAGTAGCTCACAAGTTTGGCAGCACTATTCCATATTATAATGGTAGGGAAGCACTTTGTGTACTTCTCTGAAGTGGTGTACAGAAATTCCTAATCATTTTGAGGCTGTGTGATTTGCATTGTTAAACGTTCTTAAGATGGTGGAGGTTTGTTTATTTACAATGCTCAAGTCACAAGGTGGAGGATATGGCTCATCCCAGCATAGTGGCAGAGGCAGCCATGTTTCCCCCCACAATAATACCTGTGGAAGGACGTTGTGTTGTGGTATCTGTGGTACACCGTGGGATAAAACAGCCCTGGATGGGATGGTGTGACTTGGTGTCCTGCAACAGCAGGGAGTTGAACCCGATGAGTTTCATGGCCCCTTCCAACTCTACTATTCTATTATTCTATCGGATTGGATTGGAATTGTCAGGAATTGTGTATTGCATGACTGGAAGTCCCAAGGAGTTCACTAAGGTCCAGCAGGTAATAGTGAGCTTCCCCAGGGTCCAAAAGCCAGAATAGTTTTTGGAAGCCATGCCAAGGCCTTAGGGCCCTCAGCCTCTTGGGAAGGGTGCCAGAAATGGTGGCCTTGAGGCTGCCTTCCCCAGTCATTCTGCAGGAAAGAGCTACCCTTGCAGTGGGAGTGAAACGGCTTGCCTTGCTGAAGGGGGTGGGGTGCCTGGGCATACTGACAGGTTCAGCAGTAGTGGGAGAGAGAAACTTGATTAAATAGATGGCAAGAGGCACTGTCTTTCATTCTTGGCCTGGGAAGAGGCACTGAGGTGGCACTCATCCAGGCAACTTTGGAGGTCCATGGAGGCCTATTCAGGGAACCGATGAGGCAACAAATACAGAAGAGTGTCATTTTCTTTTTGCTGATTTACATTTTATTTCCATATTTCATCATCATCAATACACTGTCTATCATCCTTGACAGGCGCTTTTGTTTCTAAGTATCCTCAAATCTAAAGTGAGGTGCCTTGAACCTAAAGCAGATAGCAAAACTAATTTCTAAACAGAAAAGGAAAAAAGATAAAGCATTTTTCCTGGACTTTAAAATATTTATGGCCCTTGCCCCAAAATGCTTAAGAATTTCACCAGCCTGCTCAATGTGCCCCCCCCCACCCCCCGTTGCATTTGGATCTCCATTTTTCAGGCAATCCAAGCTGGTCTGCCAGTCTAAACCAGATACCTGCTGCTCGCTTTCACACAAGCTCCTTCTGAATCAAATCCCAAATGCAGCGAAATGTCAACACATGAGGTTTCCTGAACAGCCATTTCTGTTACTGGGTTAAGTGCAGGGCATAACTTCTTGGCCTCTACAGAAAACCTCAGCCTTTTGCTGTCCATCATAACACTGCTCTTCCCATTTTGCCTTTCTCCATGGAGAACGCAACTCAGCCAGCACTTAGGAAGACCAGCTCCTCCAGGCACTGGCCAAGGTGGTGCATCCCCATCAGGGCTGCACACAGCATATAACAGCCACCCTGACTAAGCCACTCCTTCAGACACACGCCAACTTGGATACCTCCTTCGTTCACCATCCCAAGTACGCAGAACATGAAGGGCACCTCCTGTTGTTAATGCTAATCATTGATCAGAGATAACAGCAAGAATTCTTTCCTATGGAGAGAGAGTGGGAGGGGCTTGGGAAGGCACCTCTGCAAGCTGCATTCGGTCCACAGGCTGGATGTTTCTTCTCCTTGCCTGAACTGGTGGATTAATAATCGCACAACTGCAGCATTTGCAGATGATCTGGTTTTTATAATGGAGGAACCATTAGTAACAATGACTAAAATCCTGCAACGGATTGAAGAATATGCTGAGGTTACGGGGATGAAAATAAATAAAGAAAAAACAAAGCTGTTAGTTAAAAATCTTACACAAGACCAGAAAGAAAGGCTCCAGGAACAAGTAGATTTGCAGATTGTTAAAGATTAAGTATTTGGGAATATATCTTACAGCCAAATGTACTACCTTGAAAGAAGATAACTATGATAGACTATTGAAGGATATTAAGGGCAATCTGGAAGCATGGGCCAATTTGCAATTATCTTTGATGGGAAGAACAGCACTTGTTAAAATGAATATACTAACTAAGCTTTTGTTTTTATTCCAAATTATTCCCGTAAAAATTGATAATTTTTTGATGATTTAAACTTCCAAATTTCAAGATTTATTTGGAAAAAGAAGAAACCAAGGATTAAATTAAAAATACTCTAGGAAGTCAAAAAGAACGGTGGTTTTGGTCTCCCTGATTGAATGTGGTACTACCAAGCGTCTGTTCTAACTTGGCTAAAAGAATGGATAACTTTGCGAAATAAGAGAATTTTGTATCTTGAAGATCATGATTTGCAAATTGGTTGGCATGCTTATATGTTGTATGAGAAGGCTAGGTCACATGGGTCTTTTTTGAGTCACTTTATTAGAAGATCATTAATGTCGGTGTGGGAAAAGTTAAAGCTAAAATTGTATAATAAACTACCAAGATGGCTTTCACCTATGGAAGACTTTGTGTTTCCAAATGCTTTGAACTTTGAAGGGATCATAAGATACGATGATATTGTGGATAAGGATGGAGGCCTGAAGTTAGATCAAGAAACACAAGAATAGGGATTTAATATTTCTTGGTGGCATAAGGTACAGATGCAATCAAGATATGCTAAAGACTGTAAAACATGGGGGTTTCATAAGGAATTAACAGCGTTTGATCAAGTGATGCTTAAATCAGATGAGAAAATGATTAAAAGATTATATGACTTCTTACTTGACAGGAAAATGGAAGATGAACAGGTTAAGGAAACTATGATAACATGGGCACAAAATTTTGGATATAATATTGAATTAGAAAAGTGGCAAAAGCTATGGGAGAGAAATATTAAGGTAACATTTGCAAATTTGTACAAAGAAAACCTATATAAAATGTTTTATAGATGGTATTTGTTGCCAAATCAATTAGCTAAGATGTTTCCAAATATGTCAAATAGATGCTGGAAATGTAAACATAAATTGGGTACCTTTTATCATATGTGGTGGACTTGTGACAATGTGAAAAAGTACTGGATTAAAATACATAAACGGCTTGAGGAAATGCTACAAAAACCTTTAGCTTGTAAACCTGAAGTTTTCCTATTAGGCATTATACCGGAAGATATTAACAAACAGGAAATGTATTTGACGTTACATGTAATTACTGCAGCGAGGATTGCATTTGCTCAATATTGGAAAAGTGAGGAATTAACCACCGACGAACTGATACTAAGAAAGATTCTGGACTGTGCAGAAATGGATAGATTAACTTTATCACTGAAGGAGAAAGAAGATACTGACTTCTATCAAACTTGGGAAGTTTTTTAATATTGGCTGGAGAAACGGGACTTGGCTTAGATTTAAAGATGTCTTTAAGTTGTTATAAATGGATTTGATTATGACTATGGAATGTTAACAAATATGTAGTAGGGGGCTGACCCAGTACGTCCGATGTATTTGATGACTGATGTTTTTAGTTAGTAGTTTAAAAATCTTAATAAAATTTTTTTAAAAAAAATAATTGCACAACTGGACTACTACTAACCCAGCTACAGATTCTTTCACATCTCTCAGATACTCAGAATCAGATTTTGGTGAACCTTCAAGTTATGAACACTCCATAACCATGCAAACTTCCCCTCTATATCTCCTGGTCAAAAGGCTTTTGCTAGGAAGAAAATCCAAATACAAAGCAGGATGCTGATTTTGGGACTTAGTACTGAATGTGAAAATTTCCTATTTTTCTGCTCCAAAATGCGGCTATGCCTTTCATTTTTCATAGATACTGCAAAATTCTGTAATGGTTATGAAGTAGGCAGTTAAAGGACAATTCTCCACGTACATATCAGAGGTACACAGCTCCTGCATGGGAACCTCTTCACTGAATCTGTTTTTTGGACAGCACTATCCAATGTAACCCTCTGAATTCAGAGGACAGAAGGGGCATAGAGGGTCACCTCTGTTTCCTATGCCCTGGAAAAGACATAGATGACCAACTCTGCCCATGCATATCATTTGTGTCTGCTTCTTTGGAAGGCAGGCTGAAGTGCCAAGGCGGATGCACCATATCTGGGCAGAGCCTCACTACTCCCTGCCCCACTCCACCCCCCAGAAAGCTCCCAACACCAGCTCCCAACATAGCTTTCCAACATCAGTGCTGCTGTCAGCACCGCTCTTTCCAGCGCAGCTGCAAAGGCAGAGAAGAGCACTCTGAACTCAGACTTCCAGCGCTGACCTCAGAGCATGTTTTGCATCAAGGTTCTTAGTGACCACAGGACTGCACCCCAACAATCCTAACTGAAATGCTGTTGATTTCCACCACAGCCATATTCTTTTTACATGGCAGATCCAGAAAATACTTTAACTTGAGAGCTGGGAACTGAAACCCAATGTCTACAGAAATGTATACTCCTCATTGAGGCTGATAGGATTGATATCCTCTCTCCAAACTTACCAACATAAGATGCAAAAAGGAACTCTCCCAATGTCCGATATATGTTAAGGAAATCAGATAGTCCATGATAATATTCTTTCTTGGGAATCCATATTGTTTCTTCACTACTTGTACCATTTTGGCAAGGGTAATACAGACGCAAAAAAATTCCCTACCATTAAATAACAAAATTAGTAATTGAAAGATATTTTCAAAGGTTTTAAAAGGAAAAAAACACATGAATTAAGATGTTACAGAGGCTCTGCCTTGATCCTAATCTCTTTTTAAAATATTCTTATACTTCTCAACAACAAAATCAATTTATTGTGAAACTATACTATTGGTTCACATTTGGTTCCTTTCCCTTTCTCACACAAAATAATTAAAGTTTGTTATCACTGGAGTGGTATTTTGTCAATTTCTGTACAATTGACAAAAATTCTACAGAAAATAGAAAAGATTGACAATTTCTGCACAATTTCTCCTACAAATGCTTTGTAAGAGTTTCGACAATTAGGAATCAAGTGGTAAGGCATTTCCTGCACTTCACATCTTCATTCTGCAGGTGGGAACTGCATTAATCATATAGAAAACGAACACATCAGGGAAAAGAGTTATACCACAAACCTCTCTGCAACCCTGTGACCAACTGTATAGTTACTGGGCCTGTATTTCTGGCATTCCACTGTTCTGTTGTGTAAAATTCTATTGCTCCTATAGTCTACCTTGTTATAGGGTTGTGTATTAATTTTGGGAGGAATGAAAAAAGGACCAGTTGTGGTTCTTTGTTTTTGCTTCATCTGTTGTTCATGACAAAATAAAAAAATACACTAGTTCAGAATAAGCATCTATGAATTTGTTTCATTGGTTTTTGTTTATTCTAGTAAAAACAAGGCCACTTTAGTTACAAAGAAAAAGGCGAGAAAGCTGTTTTTCTGTGCATTTTTAGATTTTAAATGTGAGAGCAGGGGCTCTTGTAATTTCTGTCTTTACAATCAAATTCAGGTATTCTACCACCCTTCTAGTTAAATTTAATAAGCATTTCTTAGGTGATTCATTTAAGACACTTAAGAAAGAAATCCAGGGAGACCTCCCAGGTTCTAGTGCAAATTGACATTCCTGGAAAAACCACACTCTAGAGATACCCATTGACTCAGCTAAAAATATCAAAGTTATTGCAGTCCTTGTTGACTAATCTTTGCCCCCTTGCTGTTCTTTCCTAACACATCTGAGGACAAGTCCTTGGCTTCAAATCCTTCAGGGAGAATTCTGGCAGCACTCCAGTGTCCTCAACTTCAGTGTTCTCAACAAGCCCAAAAAAAGCATGCCTGAGCCATAAAGCATAGAGCATGGGTCCTCAAACCTGCCATGCCCATTCATCCAGTCTGCCTCAGAGGCTTTGGACTCGCCATGTGCGCGCCCGGTGGCAGCTTGCTTGCGCAGGGATCGTTTTGGACTTGTTTGGAGAAAATGCTCTCTGTGCCCTGTCCCCGCACCGGACTGCGTCCCCTGCCGGCACCGCCTTGCCGGCCTGCACTCACCGCCGGCACCTTTCAACTGGCCCCCTGTTGAAAAAGTTTGAGGACCCCTGGAAAAGAGGCATGGAGGCTAAGTAGTAAGAGAATGCATTTATGCCTGATATGGTGCAGAAGTTAATGCAGGGACCATCACCTGTTTGTGCTGCTTTGTGTATAATAAAATGATACCTGTCAGCACTCTTTGCTGAAACAGATGGTTATGGGATGCTAGAATTCAATAATGGCTTTTAAACTGCTCATTTCTATTTCCCTTTTCATTTTGTTTTGTTTTCATTTTTTTGTTTTTTTCTTTCCTTTTTAAAGGAAGAAAATACAGATACACAGCCTTTCCCAAAGGATCCATGATAATCTTTATCACTTGATCCCACATGGACTCAAAGGTGGCTAGTAGGAAATCTATGTTTAATTTCCATTTCACCCTCAGCTTCACTCCACCTTCTTTACTCTACTGTATTTCAAGGCCCATTCAAATATTATGAATTGTTAGGAAGTGAGAGCTTCTGTTCCTTACAAAGAAGTGGAATATGAATGGAGCTGGAACTTCAATGTCTGCAGTAGAGAAGAGGGAAGGAATACTTCACATGAATAGTCCTCCTGAAGTCCTGTATTTATGTTTGTACGTTTCTATCACACTCTCACTGCGTGAACCACTAGAGAAGGATCTCACTGGCTCTCACAGAATGCTGATTTCCATAACTTATGTCCACCTGAGAGCAGATGTTCCCATATTCTAAGAAAATCTACACCTAGACTTTCCCAAGTGTATTTGCACTATATGACTTTGCAAATGACAATGGGCCAGTCACTGCTTCTCAGCCTAACTAGCACACAGGGTTGTTGTAAGGATAAACTGGAGAGGCGCCTTGGGTTCCTTGCAAAAGGAAAAAAGTTGAGATGCGAATACAATAATATGCTCTTCTCTCTTTCCTGTCTTGTTCTTTCTTTCTGGTGCAGTGCTATCAATATTTTTTGTCTGTGACCACTGTGTGGCAGCACTACATACAATTTTACATGTGAAAATGCTAAAAAATAAAATGGAACATCTAGTGCAGGGGTCCTCAAACTTTTTCAACAGGAGGCCAGTTGAAGGGTGGCAGCAGCAGGTGCATGCATGGCGAGACAGTGGGCACGGTGAGGTGGCAGCTTTCTTGTGAGGAGAAGGCCATGCTGCTGGCCACCCATGGCTCGACGAGAGGGCAGCTGGCCGCCCCCGGGCTTGCATAATTAAAAATAGGTTTAAAAAGTTGTATTTTTGTTACCTTCAATCCTTTCTTCGTCTTCATCGCCCTTTCTCTTCCGCCCGCCTCTCTTCTGTTTCCCGTTCTGTAGATGTGTGCTATGGGGGCGGGGGGGAGCTGGCACATGTGCAGTTCAGCTGTTGCAAATTGGCCATGCACTAGATCTCTCTCTCTCTCTCATTCTCTCTCTCTCTCTGCTTAGTTTCTGAGAATGCCTGCGCCGGCTCAGAGGTTTCGGACTTGGTCAGAGATCATTTTCTCCGAGAGTCCAAAACCTCTGAGGCAGGTTGGATAAATGGGCATTGTGGGCTGGATCCGGCCCGTGGGCTGTAGTTTGAGGACCCATGATCTAGTGGCTATAAATTTCAAGACATGCACGTTTTGGCCTGCCCTGCCCTGATTCTACTCTCTGAAATGGAAATTATAACACTAAATAAAGAATATGCCAGTCTACATGTTTTCTGGATGCTTTCAGGTTATCAGACAAAATATATTTTGCCCTCTGTTTTGTCTTAGAATCCCAGAGTCATAGAATTGCAGAGTTGGAAGGGGCCAGAAAGCTCATCAGAACCAACTCCCTTCTCAATGCATGGCTCCAAGTTTAAACATTGTTATCAGATGGCTGACCAGTTATATCTTGAATGCCTCCAGTGTGGAGGACCCATAACCTTCCTAGACAATTAGTTCCATTGTTGGCTTGCTTTAACAATCAGTATGTTTTTTCCTGATGTTCAGCTAGAATCTGACTTATTGTAACTTGAGTCCATTACAGTGGTACCTTGGCTCACAAACTTAATCTGTTCCATGACTCTGGTCATGACCCGAACTGATCGTGAGCCAAGTCAAATTTCCCCATAAGGTTCAATGTAAATAAGCTTAATCTGTTCTGTAAATATTCTTAATCAGAAAAATTTGAGACAAAGTAACAAAGTACAGTACAGTAGAGAACACTAACCTAGGTGGGTGGGGGAGGTTATTGTTTGGAGGGAGAGTTCAAATGATAATCGTGCAATAGTAAATCAGGCTCGGGGTGGGGGGGACGGGTGCGATCGCGCTCGTGCAGGGAAAATGGGTGCGATCGCGCTCGTGCAGGGAAAATGGGTGCATCGCGATCATGCTCAGGGGGGAAGACAGGTATGATCGTGCTTGCGCAGGTAAGAGGGATGCAATTGCAATCGTGTTCATGCAGCAACACGGCCGTGATCGTGGTCGTCACCTAATGCAGAGTTCGCAAACCGAGGCAAAATTTTTCTGAAATTTCTGTCTGCGACCCAATTTGGTGGTGAACTGAGACATTTGTGAGCTGAGGTACCACCGTATTTTGTGTCCTGAACTCTGGAAGGATCAAGGAAAGATGCCGGCCCTCCCTTCTGTGACAACCTTTCAAGAACTTGAAGAGTGTGATCCTATCTCCCCTCAGTCTTCTCTTCTTCAAACTAAACATGCCCATCAGTCTCTGCTAGCAGGACCGTATTTTCAGTCCCCTGCTCATCTTTGTTGCCCTTCTCTGAACACTTTCCAGTTCTCTGCATCTATCTTTACTTCTGGTGTCCAGAACTTGACACAGTACTCAAGAGGAGGCCTATCCAGCACTGAGTAAAGATGAAGTAGCACTTTGCATGATTTGGAAGTTATACTTCTATTAATGCAGCCCAAAATATTATTTTCGCTTTTTTGCGGCTACATCACATTGTTGACTCATATTCAGTGCTGAGATCATTCTCACCTGTACTGTTTTGAGCCAAGTATGACACATCTTGCAAGCAATGCATTTGGTTTCTTTCTTTCTCCTAGGTGCAGAACTTGGTATTTGCTCCTATTAAATTTCATTCTGCTGTTTTCATCCCCATGCTCCAACCTATCAAGATCACTTTGAATTTTGTTTCTGTCTTCCAGTGCATTAGCTACTCTAACTAATCTGTGGTATCTGCAAATTGGATAAACGTCCCCTGCACTTCTTCATCCAAATTATTAATCAAAACGGTGATAAACACTGAACCCTCTCCAGTTTGAGAAAGTGCCACTGATAAGCACTCTCTGGATCTAGTTCTGCAGCCAATTTGTTTTTGTTTTATTTTCTATAAGCTGTTTCAGGTGTGTGTGCTAACAACAACAGCAGTAATAATAGCAGAAACAACAACAGATACCTGAATACCATGGCCAGTCATGAGGTCTGTACATCCAACGGAATAAGGGCCTTTCCCTGCAGGGATTCTCTTGAAGTTGCTCCTCATTGCCATTGAATTTCACGGACAGTTCTGAAAAGCAAGTGAACACATATGGTCTGAAGGCCTATGATGCAACAGCCTTACAAAAATGGAACAGGTTTGATCAGTACATGGATGAGAGACCTCCTGGGATACTTTCCAGTGCACGTGTCAGAAGCAAGTCACCCAGGAAATAAGGGCACTCAAGGCAGACACGTAGACTGAACCAAGGCTGCACCAGTACAGGTGTGTAGTGTTCAGCTGCCCCTGAGTCCCCAGCTCCTAGAGGGGTCTTTCGCCTAACCTGCTTCCCTGAACCCCAAACTCCCAGGGCCAGACACTGCATTCAGTACACAACAACCCAACCCTGCAGACAAGACAGAGTTATTTAAAAGACAACAGACAAAATAGGGGTGGAGGGTATTAAAACATTGCAATACACAACACACACTACACAAGGGTAAGGAAGGGAACAGCGATATTGGAGAGCAGCAGTTTCACTGGATCCACTCCAATCAGCACCCCGCAAGACCCCCAGGCGCATTTGCTTTCTTGGACTGAAAATAACAAAGCTAGCTGTTCCTACCACTAACACAGTATACAATACCCATGTAGCCTTCTTCCCAGTAGAATAGAGCAGTATTTCTCGACAGAGCCTCCGGCAGCAACAGGGAACCTCTCCGAAAAGAGGAACTCTCATCTCCCTTAGCTCCCCACTTTTAGATCAAACAGATGACTCTTGGAGTGATAGCTCCTGACAGTACCCAGGTGAAACTTATCTACCCTTCAGTTCTGCGATCTCCAGTGGGTGCAAATGGCTTGGAAGTAATTTAGGGCATTTTGCATGCCCATCACTACCAAGACTCCCATGGCCTTGGCACCTGGTTTCTCTTGCTACCTGGCTGAGACAGTAAGGCTTTCATGCCCAGGGGTAACCCTTCAGTTCCCAGCAAGTCCTGCCTGTTTCTCCATTACAAGGTGCCAACGAAGAGGAGGCCTTACACAGGCACCAGGAAAATTTACCGCAAACCTAGTAGCTCTTCAAGGAACCAAAAGTCTGGACAGGGTTGTACTCCCTAGATGACAATTTTCTCCTTTTGTTTGTCCTTTGCCACTCATTTGACACTTTCAACAGTTTATTGTGGTGTTCCAAGAATCTGATCAATCCTTTCCTTTCCCCACTCTGAACATTTTTCTTAGTCCTTAACAAATCATTTACCTTCTCAAACTCAGATTACATGCTGGGGAGAGTAAAAGGTTCACTAAGGAGCACACCCTACTTCATAGACCACTGCCTTGCCATGGTGAAGGGGCTTGCACAGCTCAATGAAGCTATGAGCTATGCTGTGCAGGGCCACCCAAGAAGGACAGGTCATAACAGAGAGCTCTCCAGTGATCCACTGGAGAAGGAAATGACAACCCATTCCAGTATCTTTGCCATCAAAACCAAAAGGCAAAAAGTACAGTACCAAAAGGCAAAAAGATATGATGTCAGAAGATGAGCCCCTCAGGTCGGAAGGTGTCCAATATGCTGCTGAGGAAGAGCAGAGGGCTAGTACTAGTAGCGCCAGAAAGAATGAAGCAACTGGATCAAAGCCGAAAGGACACTCAGTTGCAGATGTATCTGGTGGTGAAAGGAGAGTCCAATGCTGCAAAAATCCATGAATCAAGGCAAGCTGGATGTGGTCAAACAAGAGATGACAAGACTGAACATCGACATCTTAGGAATCAGTGAACTAAAATGGACAGGAATGGGTGAATTTAATTCAGATGACCATCAGGTATACTACTGCAGGCAAGAATCCCTCAGAAGAAATGGAGTAGCCTTCATAGTCAATAAAAGAGTAGGAAAAGCAGTACTGGGATACAATCTCCAAAATGACAGAATGATCTCAGTTCGAATCCAAGGCAAACCATTCAACATCACAGTAGTCCAAGTCTATGCCCCAACCACTGGTGCTGAAGAGGCTGAAGTTGACCGGTTCTATGAAGGCCTACAACACCTTCTAGAATTAACACCAAAAAATGATGCCCTTATCATCATGGGGGATTGGAATGCTAAAGTAGGAAGCCAAAAGATAACCGGAATAACAGGCAAGATTGGCCTTGGAGTACAAAATGAAGCAGGGCACGGGCTGGTAGAATTTTGTCAAGAGAATACAATGGTCATAGCAAACACTCTTTTCCAAAAACCCAAGAGATGACTCTACCCCTGGACATCACCAGACGGTCAACAAAGAAATCAGATTAACTATGTGCTCTGCAGCCAAAGATGGAGAAGCTCTATACAGTCAGTGAAAATTAGATCAGGAGCTGACTGTGGCTGAGATCATGAGCATCTCATTGCAAAATGTAGGCTTAAATTGACGAAAGTAGGGAAAAGCACTAGGCCATGCAGGAATGACCTAAATCATATCCCTGATGAATATACAGTAGAGGTGACAAACAGATTTAAGGAATTAGATCTGATAGACAGAGTGCCTGAAGAACTATGGACAGAGGTTCGCAACATTGTGCAAGAAGTAGCAACTGAAACCATCCCAAAGAAAAAGAAATGCAAGAAAACAAAATGGCTGTCTGAGGAGGCGTTACAAATAGCTGAGGAAAGAAGGGAAGTGAAAGGCAAAGGAGAAAGAGAAAGATACACCCAACTGAATGCAGAATTCTCGAGAATAGCCAGAAGAGATAAGAATGCCTTCTTAAATTAACAGTGAAAAGAAACAGAAGAAAGCAATAGAATAGGGAGGATCAGAGATCTCTTCAAGAAAACTGGATATATGAGGGGAATGTTTCATGCAAAGATGGGCATGATAAAGGACCAAAATGGCAGGCACCTAACACAGGCAGAAGAGATTAAGAGGAGGTGGCAAGATTACACAGAAGAACTATACAAGAAAGAGCTTAACGTCCCTGATAACCACAATGGGGTGGTCACTGACCTCGAGTCAGACATCCTGGAATGTGAAGTCAAATGGGCTTTAGGAAGTCTGAGCAACAACAAAGCTAGTGGAGGTGACAGTATTCCAGCTGAGCTACTCAAAATCCTAAAAGACGATGCAGTAAAAGTGCTACACTCAATATGCCAGCAAATTTGGAAAACTCAACAGTGGCCACAGGATTGGAAAAGGTCAGTTTACACTCCGACTACCACACCATTACACTCATTTCACATGCTAGCAAAGGTATGCTCAAAATCCTACAAGCTAGGCTCCAGCAGTATGTGGACCCAGAACTACCAGAAGTACAGGCAGGATTTAGAAGAGGGAGAGGAACTAGAGATCAAATTGACAACATATGCTGGATCATGGAGAAAGCTAGGGAATTCCAGAACAACATCTACTTCTCCTTCATTGACTATGCTAAAGCCTTTGATTGTGTGGATCACAACAAATTGTGGCAAGCTCTTAAAGAGATGGGAGTACCAGACCATCTTATTTGTCTCTTGAGAAACCTATATGTGGGTCAAGAAGCAACAGTGAGAACTGGACACGGAACCACTGATTGGTTCAAAATGGAGAAAGGAGTTTGGCAAGGCTGATTCGGCAAGGGAAGAAATGGAGGTAGTGACAGATTTTATTTTCCTGGGCTCCAAGATCACCGCAGATGGGGACCGCAGCCAAGAAATTAAAGGACGCTTGCTCCTGGGGAGGAATGCTATGGCAAATCTAGACAGCATACTAAAAAGCAGAGACATCACTCTGCCGACAAAAGTGCGTAAAGTCAAGGCTATGATTTTCCCAGTTGCAATGTATGGCTGTGAAAGTAGGACCATAAGGAAGGCTGAGCACCAAAGAATTGAGGCCTTTGAATTGTGGTGCTGGAGGAGACTCTTGCGAGTCCCTTGGACTGCAAAACAATCAAACCAGTCAGTCCTAGAGGAGATCAACCCTGACTGCTCTTTAGAAGGCCAGATACTGAAGATGAAACTCAGATACTTTGGCCACCTAATGAGAAGGAAGGACTCTCTGGAGAAGAGCCTCATGCTGGGAACAATTGATGGCAAAAGAAGAAGGGGACGGCAGAGAACAAGGTGGCTAGATGGAGTCACTGGGGCAGTCAGCGTGAACTTAAGTGGACTCCGGGGGATGGTGGAGGACAGGAAGGCCTGGAGGAATGTAGTCCATGGGGTCATGATGGGTCGGACACGACTTCACGACTAACAACAACAAGGAGCACACGACATTTGGGCCACACTATGCTGCTTCAACACTCCACATGTTGTGCAAAACCTGTTACTTCACAGTGCTTCCCCAGAACATGGGGGGCTGCAGAGTAGTTGTGGACAAAGCATGCCAGAGAAGCCCTCGATGTTCCAAAAGGACCAAATGCACTTGAGAACTAAGTAGACTGCATTTGTTTTACTCCTGGTAGTGGTAGCTAGTTCCAGGGACCACTGCTGCACCAGGCCTTGTGCCCTGAGATGGAGTTGCCAGTGGACACCAGGTACCACAGATGTGGCACCATCAGATATGATATTCCTAATAGCTTGAAGTCCATCTTTATGGGGGTTGTTGACACAAAGGCGCTTGACACTCATGGTGTTTTCTGTGGGACTGCCCAAGGATTTTAAGTTCCACAGGACATCACTGTTATCCATTATGCAACTATTAGTTTGTTCCAATGGGGGATTCCATATAACCAGCTCCTTAACTGTGATGGCAGAATGCTCAAAAACAGGATGTCCAGTTTTTGCATTTTGGACAGCCAATAGAAGATGCTTGGCTAAAGCTCCTAAGGCAGATTTGTGCAAGACTGACTCTTCTGTGTGGATTTGGTAGCACACAAGGCTAGGAAACTCCTTCACCAGTCTGAGTAATTGCTTCTGGCATTATTCAGTGAGATCTAAGGAGGCGACCCTGTGAAATATAGTACTGACACTCCCTTTCAGCTCCCCATGCTAAAAAGACATGTTTCATCAAGACCAGTGGACAGATTCAGTTACCTTGTCAACCAGCTTTCTCCATCCTAGTGCACTTCAGATGTTTTAGACTTCTGTTCCTGTTAATCAGGCTATAATAGCTAGTGGTCAAGAAACCTGGGAGCTATAGCCCAAAACATCTGGCAAGCAAGATTGGGAGAGGCTGTTTTAGAAAAGTTCCCCTCTGTCTGTCTGTCTAATCAACCATTGAGATCTTCCAAGGATGCCTTATAGGTCATCCCATGACCAAGAGCAAGGTCATGGTCACACAACTGTCTAAATGGAAATCATCAGCACTCCCAACAATTGAAGAATGGAGAAACAGACTAGCAGAATACACTGTGATGGCAAAGTTAACTATGTAAATAGAAGACGGTTAGAAGAATTCAATGATAAATGGAAATTTTATTATGCTCAGCATGATTAATGGGATTTGAGGGGAGTTTGGAAAAGAAAGAAAAGCAGTAGAGGATTTCAAGAGATTGGAGATCTGTTGTTGTATAGATTATTTATTTTTTTGCTAGAGTGTTGAAAGACAGGAAGATAGATTTGGGGGGCTGAATGCATACGTTTTGTTTAAAATTCCCTTGGCAACGTTGTTCATCTTAGTTTGCTTTATTTTAGTTTGGTCAGTTTCTTTTGCATGTAGTGTTCATGTTAAGAAAGCATTTTTTTAAAGGTCACATAACTGGGCTTTCTCTTTAGCAGCACCCATTCCCTAGAATGGTCCCTGTGTGTGGTCCAAGAGTATCAAGCAGTTTAAATATATAAATAATTGCATGTTAAAATATTTACATCTAACCCTTCCATTAAAAAGGTTAACAAGCACAATTCCAAGCAAAATCAGAAAAGTGAATTTGATTGTAAGTTATAGTACTGACGTTATTGGTTTTTATTTATTATTTTTTTACGCTGCCCATTAGCCAGGATGATTCTCTGGGTGGCTTATAAAATATAACAACATACACAATAAAAACTATAATATTTAATCAGACATATGGCAATAATAAAATAACAGCAATAAGACACAAGATAACGCCACAATAGAACTTCACAACAACCACAATTCAATAAAACCAAAGGCACAGTCACATGAAATTACAATATATACTATATTAAAACATCTCTTTAATTTTTAAAAATTAAAATATTGGGCAAATAAACATGTCTTTGCCTGGCAACAAGCAAACCCCTTTGGGAAGCTGGTTCCAGAGCAGGAGTGCCACTACAGAAAAGGCCCTTCTCTTCATAGCCACCCTCTTCATTTCCTTCAGAGGGGGCTCTCTGAGAAGGACCTGAGATGATGATCCCAGAGTCTGAGTAGGTGCATGTGGGAAGAGGCGCTCCTTTGAATATCCTGGCCCCAAACTGTTCAGGGCTTTAAATATTAACGGGGAGGGGGTGCCAAGATGGTACCAGTGCAACAGCCACTTTGCTGAGCTCCCTTTGACTTTTTATACGTTTAATTCATTTTTAGAATTCGTCCAGCTATATATTTTAACTCTTATCTAGTAGTGTTTTATAATGTAGCCTCCTACAAGAGACACTGCATATCAGTTCTGTGAGGTCCTGGACTCATTATATAAGCCTCTGCTGCAACATGCTTTTACTGATTCAATGGGGAAGAAAGAGAACAAGAAACGCAGCAGGACTAGGCCTGGCTTTTCACTTTGCCTAAACCAACAAAACAACAAAAATCGATGATTACATGATGTGTGAGAAGACCAAGAAGACAAATCTCTTCTATTCTATTTCTACTTCTAACAGCTATGATTTATTTAACTGGGACTTGGAAACAGAAATTGAGAAGCAACAATTACTACAGTTGTCCTCTACTCTGCAGGAGGAGTCTAATCACTTAATTTAACCTTTGCCTACATTACCCTCCCCTGATGTTTACAAATCCTTGGGGGGTGAAGAGCAAGGCAACCAACCATCAAAGAAATTTAGAACAGGTTTTGCTGCCGAACAATGTTTATTAACCGCACAAACTGCAATTTCAATCTTTGAACAATTAACACTACTAAATACAAAGTTGAACTCCTTAAAAGCAGTTTTTGAAACTGTTGTGCAAAGCTTCACAGACAAGCTGGCAGCTTCTGTAACAGCCTATAATTTTGAAACCAATTCAGACCAGTTTACGGATCTTCAAAGAAAGCAAAACTGTTTGGAGAAACTAAGACCAGAAAGGATATATGATCAGAGGCATTGCATGCAGTTCCACCTTCTGCCAAAGAGTTAAACTCAAACAGATGTAACTGTATTAGACCAACACATCAAGTTGCTCTAAGAATTACACTCAATTTAATACTGGGCGCTGGTCCACTAGAAGAACTACTATTCTATCACTCAGCTCACTTCTTCGATGCCAAAGTTATATGATTGATTTATGTGCTGTTGAATGGCTCCCTAGTACGAGAGGACACAAATGTATTTTATTGTCTTTTAACCACTCTACTATCCCCTGTATGCTGTTCAAAATGAACTATGTTCTTTCCACCTTTCAAATTTACCCACTGTGAGTCTACTGTGATGAAAAAAGAAACGTCCTTTCTTGCTCACTTTCCCAGGCAGATATCCCCCCGCCTTACGCCATGGGTAATGAGCCAAATGATAAAAACCATAGTAACCCAGCACCTTCAGTGTCCTTGATGAGACACTGTCTGAATAATCATACTGAGTTTACACAAGAAAGACCTGGCACTGATGATGCTTTAGAATCAGGTTTAATTACCTCCTTTGAAGGCCTACCAAACAAGGAACAAGACAATATACTGAGACGGTGGATGACTTGAAACAAACACTTGAGCAGCAACAAAGGCACTGATCGATTTAGTATCTTTAGGCCATCAACTTGACAGTAATCCTGAAGCAGTATAAATTTCCTGAACTTTCTAAACCAAGCAACCCTACAAGAAATAATTCAAAGTCACCTGGCCTGTCTTCTCCACCTGAAAAGTTCCCTGATACAACTTCCCTTCCAACTCCTCTTACTCCACTGAGGGCAAATTTAAGACACCCAGAAGTCATTTCCTTCACTTCTTCCCAAGGAAGATAGGAAGAAACATGCCTGTTACCATTCCTGCAGCCCATGTTGGAGCAAGGAGCGCTGTGGTGGAGGCCCCTGCAAGTATGTTTGCTCTTTTGTGGGCTCCAAAGGGGACCAAAATAAGATAATGATGACAGATTGAAAACTTGAGTCCCTTTCTTGGAAGCTGGGGGGTTGGTGTAACAAGCTTTATGACTCCAACTTTATAGCATTCTCGCATGGCTTTGACCTACTACGTCTTCAAGAAGAGTGGCTCATGAACGCCGACTCAGGTTATTCAGGGACTTAGGGCTCATTTTGTCCCTGCAATTAAAACTCATTTAAAGGGACAAGGAAGCAGAGGCTTGGCTACACTGGTATCTGTGTACCTAAACCTAGACATCCAGGCTGTAGAGAATAACTGCCCCAATAATATTCAGACCCTAGTCCTTAAAGATGATTATTTCAGAAATCCTCTTGGCATTAACATCTACATTCCACCTAAGAGTTCACCTCTCTCAAGTAGGAGCTGCATCTGGTACATGTTACTGACATGCTAGACTTGCTAGTATCTTGCTTCCCAAAGGCACATGTTATTTTATGTGGGGATTTTAATGCAAGAGTAGGAGCAGGTCTCTCTGGGGAAGGAAATGACCTGAATGTTCAGCCCCCTTTGATATGCTCAGTTTCTACATCACTGGTCCTCAAACTATGGCCCATGGGCCGGATCCAGCCCACCATATGCCCATTTATCCAGCCTGCCTCAGAGGTTTTGGACTCGCCACGTGCGCATGCCCACACCCACTGCCGTCTGCCTCACCCCAAGCTCGGGGAGGTGGCAGCTTGTTCACATGGAGATCGTTTTGGACTCGCTTGGAGAAAATGATCTCCAAGCGAGCAAGTCACTGCCTCGCACACCCGTCCCTGCCTTGCCGCACCTGTGGGCCCTGCCCTCACCTCGCTTCCTCTCCCCTTGGCATGCCGCGCCTGTGCTCCTGCCCTCACCTCAGTGCACCGGCCCCGCATGCCGCTGGCACCGCCTTTCCGGCCCGCACCCAGCACCTTCAACTGGCCCCATTGAAAAAGTTTGAGGATCCCTGTGCTAGATAGATCTTCAAAGGATTTAGTAGTAAACAAGTTTGGGTTAAATTTCTTGGAACTTCTCTCAGTGTCCAATCTTCATGTACTTCCATGGCACTTCTTTTGATCTAACTGGCAGGACCTATACTTATCTAGGGACTGGCAGGGCTAGCACAGTAGATTATATAGCTATTATCCTGCCTTAATGAATCTGGTGGCTAAGTTCGAAACTCTAGACGTCGAGTGATCTCTGCCCACAATGCTTGTCCCTCGAAGGTAACTCCAACATCATGATGGAACCACTTACGGATTTTGAAGAACACCTTACTCTCAATTTCAGGAGATTCAAATGGTTGGACGAAAAATATTCTACTTTAGCTTATACTCTGTCAAGCCAGGAATTGAGCTGCCTAAGAGATTCTTTCTTGCAACACAATTCCACTGCCGTGCAAATTTTCAATGAGATTAATAATTACCTTAAGCCTCTTTTTACGAATAACAGGCCAAAAAAATGGCAAGTTTGATCATGACTGTAAAATCTTAAAAAAAGAATTGTTATGTCACATGTGACAAGTTAGATGCAGAGGGGTAGGCGAGTTGTGTAATTTTTTATTACTCAGGTCCCAGTATAGAAGAAACTGAAACATGCTAAGTTACAGTGGAACCGCGGATCACGAACGCCTCAGTTCAGGACCAAATCAGGTTGTGAACAGAAATTTCATAAAAATTTTGCCACAGATCACAAACTCTGCATCAGGTGATGATCGCAAGTGCTCCTGCCTTACTTGAAGTCAGGTTCTGGGTTATCTAAAGGAGCGCTTGCGTCCATATATGCCCTCCCACCCCCTGAGATCGGCGGAGGAGGCCCTTCTCCGGGAGCCTCTGTGAAGGATATTAGGAGGGTGAGTACCTGGAGGAGGGCCTTCTCTGCGGTGGCGCCCCACCTATGGAATGCGCTCCCCAGAGAGGTCCGCCTGGAGCCGTTGTCGTGTTTCAGTGCCAGGCCAAGACCTTTTTATTTAAAAGTTATTTTAATTGTTAATTTATTCATTGTATTCATTGGGGTTTTTATGTACGTGCTGAGATGTTTCCGGGTTTTTAGTTTAATTATATAATTGTTTATTTAAGTTGTAAGCTGCCCCGAGGCTTTTTGCGAATGGGGCGGCGTAGAAATGGTTTAAATAAATAAATATCAGGGTGAACTTTTAAACTGTTATAGCATTCTAGGGAGGTCATGGGCTCTCCTACACTGAGGGTGACCAAGAGACAGTTGAAGAGTCATTTGTCCTAGATGCTTTAAGTCCTGCATTGAGCATGTGGTTGGTTCTGATGGTCTCAACTCAACTATTCTATAAGCCTATAATTATATATGATTCATCATGATCCAAGGCTTGCATTATTGGTCAAACCAGGATGTGAAACAGCAGATCTGGAATTTTTAGTGTGGGCGCTTGAATTCAGATGATTTATTTCCTTTGTTGATCTTTTAAAGTGGTGGTGGGAGAATCCAACATAAAAATGGAGAGGATGCATGTTGAACTGTGCCATATCCATGTTTTTTCACAGCATGGTAGCTCCATGATGCCCCAGTTCCATGATCTTTAGGGTTCATTACCTGGACATGGATGTGTTCTTTGATCTGATCCAAGTTTCTGCACCTCGACAATGCTGGCAAGTCCCAGACCTACAGTTTTCATGGTTCAGTCCATGGAAACAGAAATGCTCTGTGCCTGAATGGTAGCTTGCAGGACATTCCTTGCAAAAATCTTGCAGATTCATTGGTGCCTCAGCTCCACATTTTTGCACCATGGTGACCTCCATAAATTGAAGATTGATGTTTATGCTTCAGTCTGCGGAAGCAGATGTTTGCTGTGATATGATTGTAGTTTGCAGGAAGTTCCCTTCAAAACCCATAAGCGGTCAGGAGGAACCCTGTCTCTAATCCATGTTTTGTGCCATAACCATGACTTTTATGATTTGATCCACTGAGGCAGATGTACTCTGTGATTTGATGTTGAGAGGTATCCGCTTTAAAAATCATATGAAATCATAACAATCTTCTTTCAGTCTTGCGTATCCCAGTTTATTTCCCCCCTAAAAATGCAGGGCAGGAGGATGGGGAGACCATCTCCACCATTCCTACTCTGCATACAATGACTGCAAACTTCTGACTTTGGGACTTTCAGTTCCATAGGATTGTGACTATGACATACTATACCCCTCCCTACCCCATACACATACAGAAAGACTAGGATAGTCCAGCATGCTACTGCATGGGATAAAGAGTTAGCAGTAGTTTGTGGGGTGAACCCCACTGCTTCCTGAGGAGTGGTTTATAAGCAGCCTTGCTCTCTCCCCTCCCACATACACCAGTTGGTGTGGGGAGTGTGGGGAGATCCCACTGAATGCCACCATGTGCCACCCCCTCAAATCTTGTTTTGGGGCTGGGAGGTGGTGCACAGAGGAGGAACCAGCCTTGCTACATCAACAGAAGGGAAGGTCATACATTAATGGCGTGAAAATTTTGAAATTATTTTTCAAATAATTTTGAAATTATTGTCAGATATTGATGTTTATAATTATGTTTTGCTGTTATAGCAAGTAGAGATATATAAGTGGAATAGAATTTTTGAAGACATTATTAGAGAGAACTCTTATGCTCATTGCTATATTAAGTTGAATTAAGATGAATAATTATTTCAATACATGACAATTGTGACTAGAGTTAAAACTGCTTCAAAATGGAAAGCAGAAAAAATAATTTTAAATCCATATCCATGTATACAGTATACAGGATACAATAAACCAAACTGAAAAAAGGATTTTATTCAGGCTATAAGATCAATAAGAAAATGAAGATTATATTAACATTTGCAACAAAACAGGAAGAGGAAAATATAAAGAAGCCTTCAGGATGCAAAATAACTCAAATCGCATCAAATATTTAGGGATCAACATAATGGGATATAATGACACATTATTTCAAGATAACTATAAAACAAAGGTTCAAAAAGATCTACAAAAATTGACTAAATTTAAAGTACCATGGTTAGGAAGAATTTCTATTATAAAAATGAATGTACTACCCAAATTATTTTTTATTTTTCAGATTATATTAATTTCTATATTGGGAAAAACCCTCCAAGAGTGGCAAAGACAATTAAGCACTATTATTTGAAATGGTAAAAAGCTAAGGATTAGATTTAAAACTCTTTAAGATAAAAAAAGAAAGGTCTTGTAGCACCCATATTATTATGCAGCTGGCTTGGTTTGGATTTCAAACAGGATTGGAAATGTTAAAGCTAGAAATAGCAGATTTTGAAGAAGGAATACATAATTATTTATGGGCCAAAGTGTCAATTAAAAAAGCCTTGACATCAAACAATAATCACGTACTAAGAAATGGCTTCATAAAAATTTGGTTTTCTATAAGAAGAATTAGCCCTCTGATTTCTCTTTTGATTACCTCAGTTGAAGCATATGGAATGTATTCAAGGAAAACCAACAATCTTAAAACCTATCGGGATGTGACTAATCAACAAGGACGAGTTAAGCTTTTGGCAAAACTAAAAGATGAAGGGAAAAATATAGAATGGCTTATTTATTACCAATTAGTTTCAATACTGATGGAGAAAATCCAATCAAGGAAAGGTACTGTAAGAGACCTAATGGAATTTGAAAAGCTGATTATACAACAAAGTGATCACTTGTTAGGAAGATTTTACAAGCAATTACTCCAATTTGACACTGAAACTCTGCAAATTAAGAAATGTATGAAAGTGTGGACGTAGAACCTTGGAGAAGAAATATCTTCCCACCAATGGGAAGCTTTTTACTTGAAGTCTATAGAAAAATGGGCAAGATAATGGAAAATGTTGGAAATGTAAAAAAGTAGAAGGGACGTCCTACTATATATTGTGGACTTGTGATAAAATTAAAATATTGTGTAAGTTGATACATGTAGGAATACATAAAACCTTTAAAACTTTTCTATGAGTCCTAAGAATATGCTTTTTAATATAATGCCAGCCTTTTTCAAAGAACATGTCAGAGTTATTTAAATATATGACAACTGCAGCAAGAATTACAATTGCTTCTCAATGGAAAATAGCAGAATGTGCAACAATGGAAGATTAGAAAGTAAGTTGGCTGAGTATGCAGTGATGACAAAATTAACCAATTACAGTGGTACCTTGGCTCACAAACTTAATCTGTTCCAGGACTCTGGTCGTGACCCAAATTGGCCATGAGCCAAGTTAAATTTCCCCATAAGGTTTAATGTAAAAAAGGTTAATCCATTCTGTAACCATTTTTTAAATCAGAAAAAAATTGAAACAGAGTGACAACAACAAAGAGCGCGGCCACCTTCCCCCCCCACCCCAAGTGCAGCCATCTCCCCGCTCCCCCCCCCCAGCACGACCGAGATCCCACCTGTCATCCCTGCAGGCACCCGACATCCCGGCGCGCTGGGGAATGGGGGGGGAGAGACGGGTGTGATTGCGGGCACACTGAGGAGGGAGAGATGGGCGTAAACGATGCGCTGGGGGTGAGGAGATGGCCGCAATTGCAGTTCCATTCATGCAGGGAAGGCATGTGTGATCAGAGGTGGCTCCTGCAGGAAAGACAGGCGGAATCTCGGCCATCTCCCCCACGGCTCTGCTTTGCTGCTCCCATCTTTCCTGCAGCCGCGCGCCTCTGATCACCATGCCTTCCCTGCACAAAAGCAACTGCAAACTGTGATCAGAGGCGCGCGGCTGCACTCAAGACGGGTGCAGCAAAGCAGAGCCGCGAATCCATGTGTCATTCGTGCAGCCGCACGCCTCTGATCACGGACGCCTTCCCTGCACTAATGGAACTGGGATCGTGGCCATCTCTCCACTGGGGGGTGGGGGGAGATGGCTGCAATCTTGGTCGCCACCCAAAGCAGTGTTCATGACCAAAGTCAAAATTTTTCAGAAATTTTTGTTCGTGACCAGATTTGTTTGTGAGCCAAGGCATTCGTGAGCCAAGGTACCACTGTATATAAACAGTAGACCAATTAAAGAATTTAATGAGGAATGAAAATTCTATTATATGAAGTTTAATTTAGATCAAAAAGAAGCTCGTTAAAATACTGTTGGTGATTTATAAATGATTTGAAGTGATTGAAAAATTTGTAGATTTAAAAAACTATAATCATCTTACATGCAAGCTTCAACTGTACTAGTTGACAGAAAAATAGGTATTTTTGGCTTTTTGAGGAATTTGCAGGTTATGAATGTATATGTTATATTTGTGTAAGATCCCTTGGCATTCTTATTTTTCTTTTACATTTCTCCCTTTAAGAAAACAGTAAAAAAATTAAAAAGGAAATTGTATTTTACTTAATTTTTAATAGGGATAATGACAGGATAATATAACCTCTCATATTATTGTTAGAAATTCAAGTTTGTATTAATGCTTCGTTGTTACATCAAGTTGAGTCAAGGTGAATAAGTTAAGAATGCCAAGTCAGAAGAAATTTTCAATGACTCTATTGAATTCCAAATATGCGACTCGTAAGGATAATAAGCTTTTATTTATAGCGGAATTTTTTGTATTTGACATTCTAGGTAATATTTAAGTACCTTGGTGTTTCTTTACTACTTTTTGTTTTATTCTTACCCTCTTTTATTCAAATGTTATCGTTATCAAAATCATACTCAAAAAGCAAGGGAGGTCAAGGGCTTGGATTCCACCCGAGCGACAGACAAAACAAACCTCGCCGCTCGCCTTCCTCGGCAGCGCCCCTCACTCCAGCCGCCTGTCCTTGGAGGCCAGCGGCGCACCGCTCGTCCTTTCCGTCACGCGGCAGAGCGGCGACGGAGGCGCGCAGCGAGGCATAGCGCTGGCGAGTGTGGGCAGAGGGGGTACTTGCCGGGGGGGGGGGGCGGCGGCGGAGGCGCTTCTCCCCGTCCCTTTGCCTACCCCGTGCGCATTCCGCTTCCAATCAGGACCTGGGAAGGGCCAGCGGCCGACCCCTGCTCGCCCTCCCACCCCCGGCTGGCGCGGTAACGCGAGCGCCGCGGCTGGAGAGGGCAGGGGCCTGCACACGGGGCATCGCGTTCTCCCGAGGAGGCTGTGCAGTCGCGAGCACGTCACCGAAGGCGGGAAGGCGCTCCCCCACTGCCTGGCCATAGCGCTGCCGGGCCAGCGGTGCTGCTGCGCCGCCCTGGCTCGGAAGCTCAGCGCGAGGCTGCTCTGCCTCGCGGCCCGGATCGCCCGCCGCTCGCTCCTGCTGACGCCGCCAGCAGCGCCAGGCGTGGGAGCAGCAGGCAGGTGCTGCGAGGAGCCGCCTGCGGCGACTCTCCTGCTCCGTCCCGCGAGTGTGGCTAGAGGGCCGAGTGCGGAACACGAGGAGGCGTTACTAATCTGAGCCGCCTCCGCCGCACCTGCAACTTTAATCCGCCGGGGTTTAAGTATACTCCGAACCTACCGAGCATGCGTTTCAACCCTAAAGCCAATGCACATGCTCATTATAAGCGCATATAAAAACTCTAACATTTAGTCTAAAAGGGTTGTGGCTCCTGGCAGGATCCTGCGAGTAGTTAAGGCAATACCCGCTGCACCTGGCCTAAGTGGCACCAGCTAGAGGGAACTGAGTAGAAAAGCCTTTGTCTATGTAAAGGATAACAAGTTTGTTTAGAAAGCAGAGTCTATTCGATTCTATCAGGTGCAGCCCACCAATATTGAAATATTCATGACCAACTTTCAGCAAAACGCATCCTTGCACCCATGCACTCCAGGATCAAATTGTGAGTGCCAAGAAAAAGTTTTGTCACTTAACCATCTTACATATTCAGAAAAATAGTGCCAGATCAGAATCGTTCATCAATCCTGGAGTGTTACCATTTTGATTTGATTTCGTGTTTTGGTTTTTTACACTGGCAAAACCTCTGCGTTCTTAACAACAGAGTGAAGAAGTGCATTTCCCTCCCAGCACACTGATTAGGGCGGTCCAATTCCGCAAAGTCACCTTCCCAGATCTCCGGCTCCGCAGCTCATTCTACGCCGGCACGGCACCAAAGCCGGACAGGCAGCCAGAAGACCCAGGGCTTCCAACGGCGCAGAAGGCAATAGTAGTCAGCCTGGTTCGTTCCCCGGCAGGAACGCAAGACGCCGGAGAGAGGGTGGTCGGGTGGAGAGCCCAGCCATTCTCTAGCCTCGAGAGGCGAAGAAGGCAGAGCGAACTCGGCCTCGCCGTGAATGCTCCTTGCAGCCGCTTGGACTGCACCGTGCTCCCTCCACTCCTGCGCGTACCTTTCGGCCACGGGAGGAACGCTCCTTTTCCCTGCTGTATCTCCCAAGAGAGCAGCACACTGATCCGGAGCCTCGAAAGCCGGTCTGCCGCTAGCTGGGCGAGCGCTCCGAATTCGCTCTCTTCCGTGGCCCTAGGCCCGGGTCTCCCCGCCCCGCCCCTTCAGCGAGCACAAAGCTTTCCAGCCTGTAGGTCGCCAGAAGGAAGGGCAGGAGAAGCGCGGAGTAGCTGCTTCCGTGGCCGCGCAACGCGTTTGTGACGAGGCGGGGTGCGCTGCGGGAGCCTCTTGAAGGTAGTCGAGCGGAAGCAGAGTTGCGCCTGACTCCGGTCGCCCTTGAGGAGACCTGCAGATTCGTCACCTGCGCGTCCGGCCTCCTGCGCCCGCGAGCTGAGTGAGGGTCGCGGTAGTGGCCTTTGGAAGGCAGGCGAGTCTGATAATGTAGAGAGCCTGCGGTAGAAGGCTAGAGCCAAAAGTGTGAACCCTTCGGTGGAACGTGCCCTCTCCACTGCATTTTGTAGGATTTCAAAAATTACAGTGGAAAAATTGTATATGGGAGTGAGGGAAGAGCAAATTGGGGAAAGAAAAACCCTTCTTGTGCTCAGAAAGCACCTGCTTTGCATGCACAAGGTTTCATCCTGGGCATCTCTAGACAGAACTAGACAGAGACGTGACTTGAAGCCATGGAGAGCCATTGCTGCTGACAGGGTCGAAGGTGGGCTAGGTGGGCAAATTAACGGACTCTGCATAAGGTTATCTTTTCTGTTTTGTTTCCAGAAACAATGCAATCTGTTTTAAAATGTAGAAGTGCTTATTTTAAGCTCCATGTACTGTAATCTTGTGGAAGAGAGTGGCAAACCAGCTTTGCTAGACTTACTGCCTGTTCCTCTCATCATCTATACATTAACAGTACCATGGTTCAGATTTTGGGAAGGGCGGTCTCTTGGAACTTTCTGCACATTTCTTAATACAGCCAAATATGCACATTCAGGTTTTGAAAAGCTTTTGGGGGCTGCATGCTGGTGGTGGGTGAAACCAAAAAACACCATTTAAAAAAATAAGACTCTGCATATTGTAGATGAAAGCCATTGCTATATGTACTGAAGAAATTTCCAAAATTTATCCTTTTGGAAAGGGGAAAGAACACAAGAGAGGAAGCAGCCTCAGGGCCAGGGAAGTTTAAGTCTACTTGTCAGAAGGATTGGTCCTGTGCCACCTGAAAGAAGCGATGGTGAAACCATGCCTCAAGAGGCCATCCTTGGACCTCGAAGATCCTAACTTCAGTCCAGTAGTAAATGTTCCCTCCTGTGGCAAGGTGCTTGAGCGGGGTGGTGGCCACCAGCTCCAGGCACTCTTGGATGAGGCTGATTATCTGGATCCATTTCAGTTGGGGCTCAGCCCTGGTTCTGGCACAGAAACAGCTTTGGTCACCCTGTATGACGACCTATGCCGGGAGAGAGATGGGGAGTTTGACCCTTTTGGTTCTCCTGTACCTCTCACCAGCTTTGGATACCATCAACCATGGTATCCTTCTGGAGCAACTGAGTTGGGAGCAGGTGGTATTCCATTGTAGTGGTTCCACTCCTACTTGGATGAACAGCTCCAGAGGGTGATGTTTGGGAAATAGTGCTCAGCACCACAGATTCTCCAGCATTGGGTTCCTCAGAGATCACTCCTATCCCCCTTGTTATTTAACGTGTACATGAAACCATTGAATGGGGCCATCAAGTTTTGGAGTGCACTGCCATCATTATGCTGATGACACACAGCTCTATTTCTCCTTGTGTCTGGCTGTAACAATGGACTAGATGAGGGCTAAAAACTGAAGCTCATTCCAAACATGATTGAGATGATGCTAGTGGGTGGTTCTTCTGACCAGATGGAAGGAATTCACCCTGTTCTGGATGGGGTTACACTCGCCCTGAAGGAGAGGGCTCATAGCTTGGGGGTGCTCCTTGAACCATCTTTGTCACTTGAGGCTCAGGTGGCTTAAGTGGCAACGAGTATCTTCCAACAGTTTTGGCTGGTGGCCCATCTGTACCCCTATCTGCACAGAAATAGCCTGATTTCAGTAATCTACACTCTGGTAATCTCTAAATTACATTATTGCAGGGCACTCTTTGTCCATGGGGTCGCAATGGGTCTAGCACAACCTTGCAAATAATATAACTACATGGGTTACCCCTTGAAGTCTGTTTAGAAGCTGTAGTCTGTGAAAAATACAACAGCCAGATTAATAACTGGGACTACACTGAAACATGGCAAGCCAAAAGGGGCCTGCTGGGGCATCTAGTCTGACCCCAGGCTCCAGTCAGCTCTATTCATGTAATACCCAACATGTGGTTGTCCAGTCTTTTCTTGAACACCCTCACTGATGGGGCCTCCCTCACTTCCTGTAGAGGCCCATTTCATATCTGATGGGTCCTGTCAGGAAGTACTTCCTGACATCCAACCTGAACCTGGTTCCTTGAGCTTTGCCCCATTGAACCAGTGTGGGAGAATAGGTCACAACCCTCAACTGTGTGATCCCTTTCACTTACCTATATGCCACTGTAAGATCCCCTCTGAGTGGCTGGAATCTTCTCCATGATGAAAAGATCCAGCTCCCTCAATCTCACCTCATAAGGCACCCCCCAATCTGGCTACAATACTTGTGACCCTGCACTGAACTGAATCTAGCTTAGCTATGTCTCATTCATAGTGTGGAGTCGATAATTGGACACAGTATTCCAGTTGTAGGTGCATCGGAGTCTTATAGAATGGTATTAAGATGTCTCTCGATCTAGAAGCCATGCTTCTGGCTATGCATTCAAGGTTGGTGTTAGCCTTCTTAACCACCACATCACACTGCTGGCTCATGCTTAACCAGCTGTTGACAAGTGCACCAAGATCCTTTCACGAATGCTGTTCTCCAGCCACCTGTTTCCTATCAATCTAGGGAGTCCCATAGAAGGCAAGGGACAAGGGAAACAGCACAAACCATGGTTTGGGTTCTAGGGTGAATAGCACAAACCATGGTCTGGCATGTTATCTGTATTAATTCTATATATACACTTCAGATCATTGGAGCTAGATAGTTGGCAAGTATTTTTTCCCCTGTAATTCACAAAATGCTGCTTGGGATGGGCTGCCACATACTTGAACATTAGGTGTAGAAGAAAATCTTTAAGGATGTTATTCAGTGGTCTTTGGTATGTGGGGCAGCCTTCCCACTGAAAAGTATTTATTTATTTTACTCCACCCTTGAAGCATGTTTACCAGATGACCTGTAAGCTTTCAAAATAAAATACATACAATTACAACCAAAAACTACAACTTAAAAGGGATAGTGTTAATCAGGAAAAAGATTAAAATGGTTAAACTTAACCTTTTCCCTGGTACTGAAATGACATTTATATATGAATTGGACTGGTATTCTACAGTTGGGATGACACCATTCAGTGTAGCTCTGATAACAGATGAACTCAGGGGGGCCTCTGTTGAAGAGTTTACTGTCTGGGCAAGCATCTGGGGAGACAGGCAGTCCTTCAGGCACCGTGGTCCCAAACTTCAAGGGGCTTTAAAGGTGAATAGTTATTTGGAAATGGGCTGGTAGTGACTGCACTTGAGGGAATACTGGCACAATATGAGTATAACATCCCAGTTTGCATACTAGAAGCTGTAGATTGAACTGCAGTTTCTGAAAAGTCTTCAAGGCAGTCCCATTTATATTGTGTTACAATAGTCTGTACAACCAGAACATGGATAACTAGGCTATTTCTATTGGGACTAGCAAAAAGGACTTTCTGTCACAGAGGCAACTTAAGCACTCTGCAAATTCAGGTTTGAAATCATGCCTATCACATCTGTTCATTAATCCATACAGATGAATCGTGGAACAACGGCACCTCCATCTAGTCTGGATTGCCCTTCAGTTTATTGACCCTCATTGGTCCATGAGTTTCTCCAAGCAGCAATTTAGCACTTCCATTGTTTCGCCTGAATCAGATGAAAAAAGGCTGGAGGACGGAGAGGGAAAAACAACCCATAGTAAGCACAGTGGTCTTGGGCATGCTGTGGCTTGTTCCACAAATGATCACCCACCATGGCTTATTCACAGGATGGCTCAGCATGACATGAGAATATGCCCTGTATATGTGAGCAGCATCTATACTCATGTCAGAATTTATGTATGTAAATATCTCAAAGAATTCACACATACCTGAAAGAATACATGAGCCCAAGGCTCACTCCCACATACCGCTGCATATATACTCAGACTAATCACACTGCTGTATCTGAATCAGACGTGTCGGCAGTAACTTTCTGAAGGACAACAGCTTGAATTGTTGCTTTTTTCCTGTAGCTATAATGCTTTTGCTGGCAACTCGTACACCAGTTGTCCTTAGTTCAAAAGTACTGACTACATTAGCAGAAGAGAACTTTGCCTACCAATACTGTGTTATATTTTCTCTTCCTTTCTGTTCCAAGTAATAACTTAGTAAAATTTTAATAAAATATAATTCTATCTTTCTTTTTTGTGTAATTTATCCCACAGTTCCATTGTGGTATAGTGTGATATAGTGGTTAAAAATGTGACTCAGGAGATCTGAGTTCGAGTCCCCACTTGGCCATGGGCTCACTGGATGACTTTGGGTCAGTCAGAGACTCTCAGCCCAACCTACCTCCCAGGGCAGGATAAGATTGAGAGGAGGAGAATTATGTTCCTTGAAAGAAAAAAATCAGGATATAAATTAAATAAAATATAAAATTACATTTTAAACTTGTGGTATGTAGGAAAGTTCCACAAACAAAAACACATTTGGGTGGGGGTGGGGAACTGGTAGGGATTATTTCACTTCTAACAATAAGGTGAACTTATGAAGAATGATCTTATTTTACAGTAACAAATGAATGTTGAAAATTCTGTCAACTAATCACATAATAGGCATTTTCCCCTTAAAAACTGAACACACAGCAGCCAAAAGATTCATGTTTATTTGTGTTCGATTACCTTCTATCTGATACCAGTCCTAGATGCTTGAACACAGTGCAGTCTATACACTACAGGCTAGACTTACTCAGGTATTTTGAAGACCCCATAGCTCAGGGATGTGACAGACAGAGCTACAGCTCCATCTAGGTTTGTTTCATTCTGTTGACACTCGCTGGATGGTGTACTGCTATCATTCATTGCGTCAGGGGTATTGGTGACTTCTTGCTGCCCTGCACTACAGTTTGGTCCTGCTTCAGTTCCACATGCTACAGAAGGGGAGTCAAATGAGATTACTTGTAGGATAAAGTTTCCAGCTCCTTCATTTCCTTGACAACCTAAATCCTGCTTCTCTGGTATTGCTACTTGCAATGTTGTATCATCAGGCACTCTTCTTTGATCTTGTTTCTGCTGCTCAGCTGCACGCCTCATAACTTCCTCTGCAGAAAGGAGAATAAAAATGGACAAAAAACATGCAAATTTGTATTTTGTGCGGAAGAAATGACAGGTTTTGCATGGAAAAATGGCAGGCATTTAGGAGGGACTCTAGCATAGTGGTAAAGCACTTGGTTTGCATGTGGGAAGTTTGAGGTTCCATCCCCAGCATCTTCCCATAGGGCTAGGAAGGAGCCCTGCCTGGAACCCTGAAGGGCTGCTGCCAGTCGGTGTCACCAGCACAGGGCTATACAGACCAATGGTTTGACTCAGTATAAGGCAGCTTCCTACCTTCCATTACATTAAAGTCACAGCTTCTTTAGACACTATGCATTTCAGATATTGTGAAAATTCCAGAAAGCAGGTGCTATATTATAGGTCCTGTACTACAATTCCACAGATGCATGTGCTGATCCATGCATCTGTATGCATACATGCCTGTATTCTTGTCACACATGATGATGTGTACAAAGCTTCTTAGTCTTTTCCCATATTATTTTTCTGCATGGGAAAATAATAGTTTCTAAATAATCATGCCATGGTTTACTAGCAGATACTAGCTTAAATCTAGGACTAACTTTAGTTCTCTGGAAGCAGTAATTGCTTGATCTCTGAACTCAAACCTAGGAGTTAAGACTTTCTTCCTTGTACATAAGCTGGCTATCCATTCCATCCCCTGCTGAGATTTCCTGTCTTTCTTGGGGAGCGATCCAATGCCCCCCCAAATTGTCTGGGGGCTGCAGGATTATTTGATGTTCCAGCTGCAAGAGCCTGCTATCCTGCAGCTGGGACACCACCCTAACCCTGCATAAGCACCAGCTATTTCCCACAAGGACAGAAATGCACTTTAGAGGGAAGAAAGGAGGGGTACAGGGAAGGGGGAGAGATGATGCTGGGATGGAGACCTTGAAAATGGGCATTTCACTCTCTTTCCCTTCCCCTCCAGAGCACTTTATCTAAATGGCTGAAAATAAAAATCTGGGTGTAGGTGCAGCAGACATACTTCCTTCAGGGCATAGGATGTATGTAAGCCTCCACATTTAGTGGGGGTGGAAGGACACTTACTGTACTGTTTCACATTGCTCCCAATATCCATTGCTGGTATTCCTGAGGAACAGCCCAAATGCTGCTAAAAGCTACTGAAAAAATATTATCATTTAACAGTACAGTATTTCTGTAATGTTTGGACATAAGACTATAGTCTATAGTAATAGACTATAAACAAAGAGCAACTTAGTTGATGGCCAAAAGACAGGGTTCACATGTTCTACATGTCCCATCTTTAAAGGCAGCTTAGAAATAATATTAGATGGGTGGTTATGTAGCTAGGAAGATAGATAAGAGACATTTTATACAGAACTAGCAGCTGGGGCAATAAGATATCCTGCCAATAGATACCATTAACATCATCTTGTTACATTAGGGTTGGCATATTTAAATGAAAAGCCAAGGAAATTAACAAACAATCCAGCCTGCTCTTAACTGACATAGTAGAAAGGATATCCAGATATCAACTTTTCTAAAATGGAGGCAACATAAAATATGGGGCAAAGCTTTCCCTAAGTTGTGTGCTTTTAAGAGCCAAAGTGTTATGTCACATGCAGCTGCATATAATTTAATCAAGACTCTTCTTTCTTCACCCAACCAAAAGCAGCCTTGGGATGCTGAAAAATTAAATGGAAGAACATCAGGAAAGGAGCGGTTGCTTAATCGCCTCCCATTTTTCTTTTCAGAATCACTTCTCTTTACACCTGCTTTTCTCCAGTTGTCCTACAAATATAGAAACAATAAGGGCATTGCATTTTTTCCCTTAACTTTACATCTCACAAGATTTAGATTCTGGTAGGTAAAAAGGAGTTATGTATCTTTGTACACAAACATTTCCATACATGTTTGGGTCTGTGGGGATGACAGCAACTATGCATTTCACAGCCCAGAACCCAAAAAAGCAAATGCTACCTTTCATGATCCTGAACTTCAGGACTTTATTCAACTCTTTTTTTTCTGTACATATCCACCTGTGTCATGACAGACATCATAAACCAGTTCCCTACCAAAGTTGTATATCTGCAAGTGTATATATATTTTGATAGTACATGAGTAGCAGTGTTGTAAAAGATAATGATTGCCAAATAACAACTAGCTTTGCAATTTGGAGCATAAAATGTGTTATTTGAAAGGGTTTTACTAATTTTTATTTCTAAACTTTCCATCCCAAAGTCTTAAATGAAAATCGATTCACTCTTGGTTAGGATGCTCAGCTTCTCCTTATCCCATTCTAAGAGCAGCAGTGAAGGGCAGGGGTGTGGAGGCAGGGGCATCTGAGGTTGTGGAAGTGTTTTCCCCACTCCCTCCCTCCCTCCCTCCCTCCCTCACACAGACAGAGTGTCTAATTCTGTGGTGGCGCCCCGACTATGGAATACGCTCCCTAAAGGAGTCCACCTGGCACCGTCATTATATGTTTTTTGGCGCCAGGTCAAGACCTTTTTATTTGGCCAATATTTTAACATATTGTAATTTTAATGGTGCAAGACTTATTTATTTTAAATAATGCTCAGTGTGGAATAGTTAACTTATTTTATTCAAGATTGAAATAATGTTGTAAGCCATCCAGAGACGATAGTAATGGATGGCCTACAAATATTTTAAATAAATAAATAAATATTGATGAAACAATGACTCAAACATTTAAAAATGCATCCTCTTCCACTATGCTTATATGTTGTTAAAATGTTTTTTTTTAAGTGGCTTTGTTATGTTAATAGATAAGGTGAGGGGAATGAGTAAACAGTAGTTGATCTGTTTTGTAGAAGGATATGGTAAGTGGGGTCATATGATGAAAATTCTGCCTAAGCTTATGCTCAGGGGCAAAGTTCTCCTGAATGTTAGGGCAGGGGGAGGTTATTCAGTGCTGAGGCAAAGATGCTTTCTTTCTATATTTTAGGAAATGAAACAGACTTGGTATTGAAATAGATATCCAGGCTGAATTATGGTGAGGTGATTTCTATGCACAAATCAAAACAAGCAGAGGTCAGTGATAAGTAACCAACATTCTGCAGTACTAAGAACTGTTTTATTCTGTTTAAGAATTCTGTGCCATGCATTTTATGTTCTTAGGCACTCTTAATCTGGCACGTTTGTGTTCTCAGCTGCAAAATGGGATCGGTGCCCCTGAAGAGTATAAATGCAATATAGCACATATATTTGTGTTATATACGTGTTGGCTTGCTGTGTATTATATGGCTTGTCTCACTACTTTTAATATTTGGTAACATCTGCCTGAAGACCATGGTCCACGGTGTCTAGATTATGTTGGCCCACTGTTTCCATCCGCACGAATTCTGCCTGTAGCATCACCTCTGGAAAGGAGTGACAAGACTTTCTTCTGCGAAATGTTGAAGGCTGAGATTTATGTTAAAACTAGATGTTAAACATTATTAAAACTTGAGCAGAAATAGCCAATTACCGTTCCACAGAGAGAAAATCTCCATGTCACTCTGAGTTAAATCTGTTGTTATAAAGCCAAGATTAGGTGGTTGCTCAACATCATCTTGGGCAGTGGTGTCAGGGGCTTTACTTGTCAGCATGGGCTGAGGGTCATCTGGTATAAATTCCTCGATGATGACATCATCGCTTTCATTAGGACTCAGTGGTTTTGATTTTGGAACCATGCTTCTCATTTCCTGTATGTTTGAATGTATGTTCCGTTCAGCAGCTGTTCTCCAAGAACTCTGATTATCTACTAATTCCTCTGCAAAACAGATACACAAAAAGAGGGACAGTCAGTCAGTTATATTTATTGTGTTGTAAGCCGCCCGGAGGCTTCGGCAAGGGGCGGCATAGAAATGTTCTAATAATAATAATAATATATAAACTTGGATGGCAAATAGGGCTACTTGCTACATTAGGACTGTAATCTAAAAGTCTATTTTTTTCTTTAACGTACCAACTGATATCTATACTGTGCATCAGAAGGAACTCTCTAAGTCAGTTCTTTAGAAGAGGCTGGCAATCAATCTAAAAGTGAGTCTGAAAATACCTTGTTAGCTGGTTCTTTAGGTGTTAGGAACGTGATGCTAGTACATATGAAACTATATACTCATCTCCATAGAACATGTCCCTAAAAACTAATATCTAAATTTAAGGGCAAAATATTGCCTCCTAAATTGCTAAGCTATGTTCAGAGAAAGCCTTATCATACTCCCACTTTGGTCCACAGTGAGGAAAATGCCCTGACTTTGGTAGATAGTTCCAAATCTACACTGAGTCAACGGAGGCCTATTCCATGGAGATCTAATCACCACCCCAATCAAGTACTATAAAAATATGACACACAAACATAATGCAGGAATTGCTTATTTCTAAGGACCAGTACTCATCTGGAAGCCACAAATGGCAGATTTAGATTTCTGCACCACTTCTTCCAACACTTTTGTAAAAAATAAAAGAAAAAGGCCAAGTTATGTTACACAAATGTTTTAACTTAGTGCTATAATTAATGGATGAATTTCAGTTGTTGCGGCCTGATGATGTGGACAAGGTGCTTGGACAAGTACGTCCCACCACCTGCTTATTGGACCCTTGACCATCTTGGCTACTTAACAAAGCCAAGGACGGGATTGGGACCTGGATCCTGGAGGTGGTCAATGCCTCTTTAAGAGACGGCTGGGTACCTGCCCTTTAAAGGAGGTGGTAGTCCGGCCAGTCCTAAAGAAGGCATCCCTGGATCCAGAGGTGGCCGCCAATTATAGACAGGTGGCCAACATCCCATTCCTGGGCAAGGTGCTAGAGCGGGTGGTGGTGGGACAACTCCAAGCACTCTTGGATGAAACTGATTATCTGGACCCATTTCAGTCCGGCTTCAGACACAGGTATGGCACTGAATCTGCCTTGGTCGCCCTGTACGATGACCTGTGCAGGGAGAGAGACAGGGGGAGTGCGTCCCTGTTAGTTCTCCTGGACTTCTCAGCAGCTTTCGATACCATCGACCATAGTATCCTTCTGAATAGGCTAGCAGGATTGGGAGTTGGAGGCACCGCATGGCGGTGGTTTCGCTCCTATCTCAATGGCCAATTTCAGAAGGTGGTGCTGGGGGACTATGGCTCTGCGCCATGGCAGTTATGCCATGGAGTTCCGCAGGGGTCCATTTTGTCCCCTTTGCTATTTAACATCTAC
>NW_025336045.1:7059006-7177839 GCF_004798865.1 Varanus komodoensis
CTGATGATACCCAGCTCTACCTCTCGTTTTCCACCAATCCAGGTGAGGCAGTGGCTGTGCTGAACCGGTGCCTGGCCGAGGTAATGGGCTGGATGAGGCCCAATAAACTGAAGCTCAATCCAGACAAGACGGAGGTCCTGTTGGTGGGTGGCTCGGGCCTCGGGATGGGGGACTTGGGCCTTGTCCTAAATGAGGTTGCACTCCCTCTGATGGACAGGGTTCGCAGCTTAGGAGTGCTCCTCGACCCTGAGCTGTCTCTAGAAGCTCAGGTGACTGTGGTGGCGAGGAGCGCCTTCCTTCAGCTTCAGCTGATACATCAGCTGCGTCTCTTTCTGAAGAACGACTGCCTGGCGACAGACACACGTGCTGGTAACTTCCCGATTAGATTTCTGTAACGCGCTCTACGTGGGGCTACCCTTGAAGACGGTCCGGATACTTCAATTGTACCACTGGCTCCCAATTGAAGTCCGGGCCCAATTCAAGGTGTTGGTTATGACCTATAAAGCCCTAAAAGGCTTGGGACCTAGATATCTAAAGGAACGCTTGCGTCCATATATGCCCTCCCGCCCCTTGAGATCAGCAACGGATGCCGTTCTCCGGGAACCCTCTGTGAATGATATTAGGAGGGTGAGTACCCGGAGGAGGGCTTTCTCTGCGGTGGCGCCCCATTTATGGAATGCGCTCCCCAGAGAGGTCCGCCTGCCGCCGTCATTTGTTTTTCGGCGCCAGGCTAAGACCTTTTTATTTAAAACTTATTTTAATTGTTAAATTATTGAATTAATTAGGATTTTAAAATTTTTAGCCAAGAATGCACCGGGGGGGGGGGTTTAAATGTTTTTTTAATAGTTATATTGTTATTATTTATGTATGTTTTTATGTATTCTTTGTGAGCCGCCCCGAGGCTTTGTTGCGATGCGGGTGGCATAGAAATGTTTTAAATAAATAAATAAATATAAAATCTGAAGATGTGCGGAATTAGAACAAGTTGGCTGGATCAGCTCCAGTGATAGGAAAAGAAATTGGAGAATTAGGCTGGAGCAAGGAGTTAGTCATATGTAAAATTGCAATTTTTAGAGCTTTCCTATATAAGACTTAGTGTGCCGTATCTATCTCTATTCATTGCAAAATTAAAATCTAAACAATACACAAGTGATGTTTCCTTTCTTGCTTTTCCAGTTCCTAATCTTTAGGTGGTAGTGTGGTTCAGTGGAATGGCACAAATACACCTGTGAGAATAGCATATTCTTTAAGTAATCACATTTTCCTTGCCGTTAAAAATAACCTTGCCAAACATCCTGTCTAAATGAGAAATCAAACTGGAGGATCATGATGTCATCAAAATAACCATAAACAACTGTGAGTAGGGAATGATGAATGCACAGAAGATACCTCATGTATGAAAGTTCATGATGAAAGAACAGGAAGCTCTGTAAAGGGCAAATGTCCAGATCAAAAGATCATTTGATGCTTAATGATTTAGTAGAATCTACCACATGGGTCCTCAAACTATGGCCCGTGGGCTGGATCCGACCCGCCATGCCCATTTATCCAGCCTGCCTCAGAGGTTTTGGATTCCCCGCGCATGCCACTGCCGCCTGCCTCGCCACACACAGGCGCACACCCACAACCACCACATGTGCCCACCACTGCTGCAAGTGTACCAGCTGTGCGCACTCCCACCCCCACCTCACCGGCCTGCAGCCCCGGGCACCCCCCCCCACTGGCCCATGCCCGTTGCCGCCGCCTTTCAACTAGCCGCCTGTTGAAAAAGTTTGAGCCGCCTGTTGAAAAAACCTGCTCTACCACATACTTTACTATTGCCAACAATCTGTATCTCTATTATTATTGTTGTAATATTGTAAAAGCATAGACTTTGCTAAATTCCATAGCATGCAATTCTGTGGGCCCATGTGGATCTGTAGCACATATCGCTATGGTTAAAACATAGTTCTCTATTTCTATAATATTGAATTATAGCGGCCTTCCCAAGATGGTACTCTCCAGATGCTTTACCCTTGCACTCCTGAGTCTTGGATCAGGTTGAGTAAGCATTATGGGAATTGTAATCCAAAACATCTTGGAGGGCACCAGTTTACTCATAGGTACCTAAGCAGAGCATCAAGGTATTTTTGTAGATAATACAATAAAGACATTATTTTCCATACCGTATGATTCTGTGACATCCATGGCATCGGCATCCTGATGTGGCTGCAACAGTTCTGATGAACTTGCATTGTAAACTATGAAACTGATGTCCATTGGTTCAAATGTGCTGTTGTTACAAAGCTGGCAATGGCAAGTTGTGCTCGGTGGTACAACACAATAACTCGAGAACTGTTTGCCCTTTGATGTTTCCTGGGGACTTTTTTCCTCTGCTTTGTCTTTATGTACTTGATCTTCAACCTTGTTCCTTTCTGGTCCTGGTGATTCTAAACAAGTCAATGTGATAAATCCTCTTATACTTTTTTCATCTATATAAAGATGGACTATAATAAAAGTTCTTACAGCTAATAGTTAAAGGTGCCATTCTATGCATCTTTAGACAGAAAAGGTCCTACAGCTACCACGTTGCTGAGTTCACCTTTTCCACAACAAGAGAGCAGTGCTGCTGTGCTACAGAGTAGACACGCAGCCTCTCCTCCCCATATTACACCCAGCTGGAAGATGGTGCATGAACGGATGAGACTCACACAGACTCCTGTGAGCGCCCCACAGCCACTTCTTCCAAACATGTGGCTTCCGTAGAGCGGTTGTGGCTGTGGCAGGAGCCGAGGCAAGAGATCTTATGTTGGGCCAGGTCTGCATATAATGAGAGTGACAGAGTTGGCACTATCTCCTCTTCCCTTTTCTACTGCCTGCTTAATCTTTTCTGGAAGTCATTCCCTTCCTTCTAACAATATGGCAGGGCAAAGAGCAATGTGGCGCACTTAAGAACCCCGAGACACAGACACGGCACTTTATCCTTTGGGACAAGTGAAGCCCACTCTGCCAGTGCTTCAAGGATCAGTGAGTTGGCTCAGTAAGTGAGGAAAGCAAAGCGAAGAATGGAGGAAACTGAACTGTGACCTCAGAGGTCACTCCTTGAGGCTACAGTTTGGTCAGGAGCTGTTCTTCAGACATCTTCCCTGTCTCTGAGGTGGCTTGCCTTGAATCCAGCCCCTCAGCCAGGGGTTTCCCATCTCAGCTGTAGATGGTTCCTGATCTACAAGCCACAGCAGAGAGAGGCAGAACTAGTTCTTTGATAAGTGCGTAATTTGCAATAAACCAGAACAACCTTCTTCAACCTGGTGTCCTTCAAATGTATTACAGGGCACCAATTTGAGAAAGATTGAACTAAAAAGTGAAACCACCTTTAAAAACTTTATGACAAGCCAGTTTTGATACTTCATAAAGATCTACATTAAGACCAGAAGCAATTATTTTAGTGTTATTACTCATACCTTTAGCTGTGGTCACCTGACTCTCCTTCCACTTATTTCGGTTTGCTTGAATATTCAGCATCAAGTGTTCCCTAAAGCTTGGTTTCTTTAGTGTAGCCAAAAGCTGCCTTTCTGAGCAAGTTGGATGTTCAACTTTGGGCCTATTAGGATTTTCTTTCTTCTCATCTTTGCGTACTCCTGTGGATGTCTTTCGGCTAAAAGTGAAAGCAAACTGTAAGAACGAATTAGACTACATTTGTTAAATGGATGTTTCAATTTTTTAGAGCTGCAAAGAAGTAAACATCAAATATAAAATTAGCAAAAAATAAGGACTCAGTTAATGGCAGATAAAAATATTGCTAGTTTCTATAAGCAGCAATGACCAGAAATAAATTACATGTGGGGTGTGTTAACAAAATCTTACACTGTATACCCAGTCTGCATGAAGGGGATGAAAAAACAAAAGACTGGTCCCTGCTTTAATTTGGGCCTTACTCCAGTGACAGACTTTTATCACAGCTCTCCAAACTGCCGAAGAGATATAGCAGTGAACTACACTGCATGACTGTTAGATACTACTCTGATCTGAAATAAGAGTCAAATGTCAGTCCAGTCGGCTTCTGGAGACACAGGGCTTGGCTCCTGCCCTTTGCCTCAGGCAGAGGGTGTGTTGGGCCAGCCTTTCCTGCTGATATAACTTGGTCTCCCTCTAAAACTTTATTTGGCCTGCTTCTTTTAAGAACTGTTCTTAAATCAAAAAGAAGAATTAATAGCACTGTAATGCCTTTGCTGAGAAGGAAGGACTCCCTGAAGAAGACCCTGATGCTGGGAACAATAGATGGCAAAAGAAGAAGGGGACGGCAGAGGATGGGTTGGCTGGATGGAGTCACTGAAGCAGTCGGTGTGAGCGTAAGTGGACTCCTGGGGATGGTGGAGGACAGGAAGGCCTGGGGGAATGTTGTCCATGGGGTAGCGATGAGTCAGACTCGACTTTGCTAAACAACAAATTCCTTTGCCTTACTATGATCAGGAACCAGGGGCAGCAACAGTCTGATGAAAATAAGGCTAGCTTAAATCTAGAAAAGAAGAAATGTTCATACCGTGATGATTTGGAGGAAGAAACACACTGAGATTTAGCAGCAGCTTGTATGAGAGGTGCAACAATTATATTCAGAGCTTCAAGTAGAAGAGCAAATATTGGTTTTACTATGACATCAATAAAGCCTGTAAAAACAAATCCAAGTGCAAACCTCAGGTTTCTTATTGTGGTTGCATAAACTTCACTCATTGCAGAGTTCATCTGAGACTAAAGACCCCTTAAAACGGACCACAATCTACAAATGAGTACCTCAGAAAAGCCTCATTAATATTAGTGAAACTAATTGCATATTATTCCCCAGACTTGAAGTAGCTTTGTACTTTATGAAGCAAGCAAAATTACTGCAAGTACAGCACTGTTGTGCTGCGTTTACAACAGCAAACCAAAGTGTGGATGATACCAGTTTGCACCCCAGGAAAAGTGCCAGGAAGTCTTAAGTGGGCCGAGGCTCAGCTGAGGTGAGCATCTTGTCTCAGTACAATATTCTGGCTCACACAGAGCGAACATTAGGCATTCCTCAACCTCCTGCTCTTTCTCTTCATTTTCTGCTTCCATTTCTCTCCAAACTACTTTTATAGTGTGGCTTCTCATCTCAATACACTACAAAGGTGTGTAGTTCCACTCCTGCAATATTATAACTCTTCCCATGGGAGTGGCTTTAACATGTAGAGCCATTTTTTTGCCTTTTCCCCCTCACTCCTTGGCTCGCACTTAATTCTCCTCCTCATGCCTCTTCCCTGCTTTTTCCTCACACTGATTTTCATGGGATTTGTCAGCAGGAAATCCATTAAAAATTGTGATTTTTCACTGTGTGCCTGTGCAACAGCCAATAATCACACACTTTTCCTGCAGTGATGGAAAGCGTGCAGTTAGTGACAAAGTGAAAACAAAAAGGAAACTGAAAGGGCAGCCCACCTGCCCCCTCATTTATCCTGCAATTGCAGGATCACTATGGCTTGTGGCAAATGCTTGTGCTATAGGCAGAAAGAATAAAATGCACAGGATTGTACAGGCACCTTCTGCTTCTCCTGCTGTTACCACACTATGTATGACCCAACTGTGCTATAGACATGCTCGATACTGTGCAATATTCATTCCAGCGTGTCCCAGAGTAACAATTGCAAATTGAAAGAATACTAGCTTAACAAATGACACAGCCTCTAGTGTAGAAGGCCTCCCAATACACGTACGTACAATGTTAAGGGTAAACAGTATGTGGTCTGCATTTCATGTGTGCTACAAGAAGAACCTGTTTAACTCAGGGGTGGACAGGAATAGGCTGCAATCCTATCCACTCTGAACAGAAAGTAAGTCCCATTGAACTTAATGAGGGTTACTTCTGAGCAGACAGGATGGTATAAGATGTATTGCTAAGGAGTTATCTTAACCCTTGTCAAAGTTTCAGGTGGGTTAGGATGGGTTGGGAGTGCTGCATCATCAGCAGAATGGAACTCCACTAGCAGGGCTGCCTGTCTGCTGTGGGGACCCAAATTTACCCACAGAATGTTCTGTGGATCTGGGTGCAGATCTACCACCAGCCATGTTGCCAGCAGCCACTGGCCATTAAACAAGCTATTTTGAAGGGGGGTGGCATCATAGATCCTAAGCTAGGAGTAGCTTGAAAAATATATTTTAGACGAAGAACTGCTAGAACTAGAAGGCTTCCTGCCCTGGCTGCTAGCTGGCAGGACTCTGACTGTGACAGTGGCAGTGGCTCTGTGGAGGATCATTTCCCTGCCCCCAACATATAGGATTGCTCTGCCTGCGGGCAGTGTCAGTGAGGAGCTGCACCAGGCAATTTAGGAGCTGCAAGCAGCTCTACAGCAATGACAGAAAAGACAGCAAAAGAGATGCACCTTTACCTGAGTCTGTGCAATTGGAAAAGTGATGCTACCTACTGCAACTGTTGCTTCTGGAGTTCCCTAAGGAGGGTCTGAGCACTCTGGATGTTCAGTGAGATGATTATGCACCAAACAATTTTTTAAAGTTCCTCTGGGACATCCTCTGTTATTTTTTGAATGGTGAGAAAAAAGACCAAATATGGATTTCAAGGAGAAAAAGGACTGGGAGAAGGCATATGTAAAGACTGACTCCTCCACTCACACTACTCTTAAATGAACATCACCTATTTGAGATTCAGCAATATTGGTAGTCTGGCGATCGCAGAGTGAAGAAATTTGCAACCCTAATGCAGCTTCCCTGTCTCCCTGTGGGAAGAACGCAAGACCGAGTAAACAAGGAGAACACTATCTCATAAATTAAACCTACTTGTAGTCTCATACATAATTCATTTTAAAGAAAATAACAGTTATCTCCAAATTCTCTTTCTAAAAAGTCCCCAATTTTAGAACATAAAAGTCAACAGCAAGACATACATACAAGACATGGGGCAGATTTGCACAGTAAGCCACCTGGTGGCTACGCCACAGTAGGTTGGTTATCTAGAGAAGAACCCATGATGTGCCCAAAAGACAATTGGGCTAGGCATGACTTGTTTTGCACCTCCCCCACTGCCGCCAGCCAGCAGCTGCATGTATCCTGAGTGCCTTTGCAAGACAATCCACACCCCACGGTCTCTTGCAACATCACTGCATTTTTGCTATTGGTCTGCTGCACTTTGGAGACATGTTTTGCTTTTGCCAGTTTTCTTTGTTGGAGGTGGTGCGAGGTCAATGACAAAAGAGCATGTTCTGAAGAAGCATGTCACCCCTCCCCAAAAATCCAGAATCAGAGACTCAGGAATAAGCTGGAAATACTCATTCAGCTATCTTTGGCTCTGAAAGAACTCTGAACTACAGAAGTGCCTGTGTTATACTTGCTAGAATACTGTAGCCAAAGTAGCTTGCATATATTGTTCAAGATACAGTAAACAACCATCATATCTGGAACAAGGTCATCCTCTACATCCAGAAGTGTGCAGAGGGAGCACCACTATGCCTTAGGCATAGAAATACTGAGATAATATTTATAATATGGAAAACTAATTATTCTCCTATGTTTAAGTATCCAAACATAATATGTGAGAATACAGCCTGAGTTCTTGATTAGGAACGTTAATATTTCTGACAAATTTATGAAAACAAAACCAGAAGTTCTTTATTTTAAAAGGCTTTCCTTATTTAAACACATCACAGGCTGTGAACATAAATGGATGTACATAATGTACTTACTGAACATTTGATCAGGGAGCATTGGCTGCCTATGCAGACTCCATCTCTAAGGAGAGACAGTGTATACTTTTCAGGGGGTTTGTTGTGAGGAAAGATGTTTCAGTCCAGCACTGCTCAGATAACTGGTTGGAGAGGCAGGTGAGCTGCATGGATATGTGATCTTGGGAATCATGCAGCTATGGCAACTGTATATGGTTAGTTTATTTATTTATTTATTTATTTATTTATTTATTTATTTATATTGTGATTTATATCCTGCTTTTTTCCTACAAAGGGCTCAAGGCAGCTTACATCATTCTCCTCCTCCATCTTATCCCCACAACAACAACCCTGTGAGGTAGGTTGGGCTGAGAGTCTGTGACTGGCCCAAAGCCACCCAGTTGGCTCCATGGCTGAGCGGGGACTAGAACCCAGATCGCCTGAGGCTCAGTCCCATGCTCTTAACCACCACACCACACCCAGCTGCAAATGTAATGGCACCACTACAGTTCTTACAAGGGCTCAATCCAGCCCAGCCCAAGTTCCATAGTGTGAACTTCATAAGGAAAGTTTCATTTTCTCATTGCACACCTGTAATTGTTGTTTAGAACCCAAACGGAAGGGTTGAATACTCTTTTTTTTTTTGCTCAACAGTTCCAGAAAAACAACATTTTCAAACTCTTACACGTTGTGTTTGGGCGTTAATCTTCATATGAAATGGTTAATGATAATGATAGCATGTATAGATTTAGGGGATATATATAAATACTCAGAACAAAAACGGACTGACCTGCCCTGTGTTAATCACAGCAGAACCTGCTATTTGGTAACTATTTCTGTGGTGAAGAGACTGATACTGCACAGCAGGAGAGACCTATCCCACTTGCCATGCACTAGAAATTACTGCAGCGATACAGCCATTGTAATTATCCAGATTACAGAATGCTGTAAAATGCATTCAAGGTTTGGTTGCAGATCACACTGTGCTCCTCTTTGGAAGAGTTGCCATCTGTTCCTGAGAAAACATTTCTGAGAAGCAGGGTAGTATAGCAAACCGCATGCCAGACTTGCTGGCCACAAGCCTTGGATCAGTAGTTCTGTCATGTGTCATTGTGAGGATATGAGTCTTGGGAACCACTGTGGGGTTTCAGTGAGGCTGCACATCCAGTGAAGAAACAAAATAACCAACTAGCTATCAAGCAAAGGCATGTGTCACAGGCATTCTTGTACATGTGGGTTTTGCCCATATTTATTATTTTTATATCCCACTTTTTTCCTTTCAAGTAACTCAAGGCAGCATACTCATACTCCTATTATTATATTTATATCCTGCCTTTCTTTCTCAAAGGAACCCAAGACGGCTTACAGAAAATCAAGAGAATTACTCTCACAATCACTCTCGGACAGAGGTCCTCAAACTTTTTCAACAGGGACAGTTGAAAGGTGCCAGTGCTGGGTGCGGGCCAGAAAGGTGGTGCCGGCGGTGCATGCGGGCCGGCGAGGGGGTGGGCAGGGCGTGCACAAACACTGAGGCGAGGGTGGGGCACGGGGGCAAGGCAAGGCGGGGGCGGGCATGCGCAACAAGGTGGCGGCGGGCGCATGAGTCCAAAACGATCTCTGCATGAGCAAGCCACCACCTCCCCACGCACGGAGCAAAGTGGGCGGCGGTGGGCGCTGGCAGCAGGCGCTGGTGCGGCAAGTCCAAAACCTCCCAGGCGGGCTGGATAAATGGGCACGGAAGGCCGGATGCGGCCCGTGGGCCGTAGTTTGAGGGCCCGTGGTCTAGGCGGTAGCTTAGGCTGAGAGTGAGTGACTGGCCTGTATTCACTCAGTGAGCTTCATGGCCAAGTGGGGACTGGAACCCAGATCTCTGAACCCCAGTCCAGCACTCCCCCAAGCATACTACACTGGCTTCTTTTCGCTCAAACTATCCAAACAAATTCATGTAAAAGATAAAGCAATCGTTGAAAAGGTATATGGGGTTATAAGATATAACCAGAATATGGGGTTGTAAGATATTCTTAGTATTTTTTAAAAAGGCACCTGTTTAAAGAATTCTTCCATTAATGCTCGTGCCCACTGTTCGTGTAACACCCACGGCTTTGCTGGATGACTTATGTCAGCTACATGTACAATCATGGACATGATTTTATCTTTGTGTTCCCTGTCAAATGAAAATGACAGTATGTAATGACGGTTTGTTTTTTAAGCCAAAGGTACTTTAGCATGCTGAACGCACACAGGCTCAGGCGTGCGCACACACAGACAGAGCACCCAGATCAGAACGCAGACAACCCTCCTGGCGACTCAGTCCAACCAACCTTTCCATTTGTCGCAGATATCGCAGACAATGTTTCACAGAATTCATTTGCTGGAAATGGTATGACATATCTGTAGATAAAACCATCATAATGACTAGACGACGTAGTTCCCTGAAGGCAAATAGATGCATAATGTTTTTTTGGTGATTTACTTACTCTAAAATAAGGATTTGCAAACGTGTTGCCCTCCCTCAGAGTCCCAGGTTCTGTGTCTGCTGCCTGCCTGCTACCCCAGGAAAGAAATTCCAGTACGGTATGTGGCCAAGTGCTTCTCCTTGACCTACTGATTATTGCATCCCCAATCATTGCTACCTCTTCCATCTCTCTAGGTTCCATAAGGTTTTGGTACTGGTCAGATTAACTCTAGCTAGTCTTTTCCATGCTGCCATTTCAAATTTTCATGGCTGGGGGCAGGAAGGAAAATGTTTCAGTAACTACAGAAAAAATTCACAGCTTTTGGATGCAATCAAAAATAGGCTGCAAAAACTGCATACCTAATAAAAGCATTTGCTATATTTTTTGTTATTTATGCTAGAGATATTCCCGAGGGATAAATTGGTCTAATCTGAACGTTAGAATGAGAGTGGTCCACTGTAGCAGTTTTCCTGCCCTGTCCTGCCCTCAAATCAGTGCTCCTCTGACCCTCCTAAATGGAAGTGACAGTGTCTCTCACACAACAAATCAACCAGCATCAGCCGCCAATTCCTTTACATTCTACCATTCTTTTTTCCAATCTGATGCCTTTCAAATGTTTTGGATTACAATTCCCAGAATTCTTGGCCTTCTGCCATCCTGGCTAGGCATAATGGGATTTGATTTCCAAAACATCTGAAGAGCATTGGGTTGGGAAAAGCTGTTTGATATTATTAATAGGAATTTGTTTTCTCTTAGGACTTGCATATTTTGTGACAGCAGAACACTTCAGAATCTCACCCTCAGATTGCTGAATGTTTCTGGATGGCTTTTTTGTTCAACATGGCCTAACAGTTGCTGACATAGTGAGAGTTCTTTTGTTGTAAAAAATATACATCGGCATCCAGTCATTAGAATATTGGTGTTGTCTTTTTTGAAGATTCAGTTAAAAACATACAGAAACAACAAGCGAGCCAAGCAAGGGAAACTCGGAATGGGAGAAAGAAGGAAAAGCCAGTGGAAATCACGCTTCCTTTCTCCAGCAGGCATATCCTTCTCTCTATTTTCTAATTATCATCTGAGGAATCCAACTGTAAGCCACTTTGGGAGTCCATCTGGGCTGAGAAGTTGGACAGCCATATAATTCAGTAAGTGTTATGGACACACAGCTGGAGTGCATTCATTGGAATGATGATTGGTGAAATCACTTTTGTCAACCTTCCATTAATAAGCAACTGCACTTTACCTATTAGGCAAAGTGAGAAATTTATTTCAATCTATAAATAAAGCCCCTTTTCCTAAAGGACATTCAGCCTTGCATACCTGTTGATCATAATCTGTGGGAAGAATGGTGGAAGCATCTGACTGGCCTTGCACATAAAACCTCAACTTACCAGCCCATCAAATGTGCTTGCCTACTCATCACCAAGTTTCTTAATTGTAGCCTAAAAGCAGGATGAGGAATGGTGGGGGACATGAATAAAGCTCCCAGTCCATTTCCCTGAAAATAATGCTTACTTGCTACAGACATTCAGGTAAGTGACTACTGAGAAGTGTGTAATTAAATATACATTAATGGTAGTTACCTACCTGCCTCTATATTGTCTCACCTCCATTCATCTTTGGTTAAACTGGCTAGAATGTTCATATCTGCATTCTCCATAAGATGGTAAGCAGCACTCACATGATGGTTTTCAAGAACAGATTTATCATTATATAAAAGTGCAGTTTCTGATCTAGTATGAATGGAAACAAAAATGGTCATGTTAATGCCATAGGCCTAAAAGGGATGCATATAGAATGTACACTTAATTTTCTTTATAGACTCTCAGTGGCATGTTATGCTGAGATTTGATAATATACAGCTGTTTAAATCCATGCCTGTTTAAGTTAGTAGTCTCCAGACTGTTACCTAGCAGTAGACTTTCCACCTGACTGCAGCAGAGGAATAGATGGAAAGCGGGGCCCACACTGCTTGCTCTGCTCAGTGTGACTCCACTACTCCTGAACTGTTTCCTTCCAAGCTGGTCATTTTAAGAACTGATATCTGAAATTTGCCTGCTTTGCTCTGCTTTCTCCCCCCATCTCTTACACATTTTTGTGGCTTTTGTTTTCAACTGTAACCATGGAGGACTAGTCTCTCTCCCCAACCCGTCATTAGTTCTGTTTCCCTAGCAACTTGACATAATTCAAACATTTCCATGATTTCTTCTCTTGCTTCAGCAATCCCTGTGGCCTATCCCTTATTCTTCTTCCTCACAACCCCAAAACTAAATCAGTGGCTCATTACCAGCAAGCACTCTTTTATTTGATGATAAGCTTAAAAGATACTTCTATGCATGTTTACTCAGAATTAAGTACTAATGAATTACTCCCTGGTAAGTGGATATAAGACTGCATCTAAGTCACTCTGGTCTATCTTTCTTTCAGATGTTGAATAGGATCTGGCTAAGACAGAAAACTTACCTGGTCTCAACATGGAAATGGTTTGTGGTCCCAGTGTGTTCATAATCATGGATTGATGTGCTGAAAAAAATTGCTAATATCTCCAGGTCAGTGAATTTGTGCTAGTGAAAAGAATTAAAAGCTAGTCATGTTTTCTACACAGCTAACCTCTGGGTACAGTTACACATGATAGGAGATCTGTAAATTGATTCCCCTGTTGTTTTAGAAAATATTAAAAGCTACAAAGGATAGTGGGCACTGGAATTGAAATTCTATTGCATGCTTTGTGCTGCAGAACAAACAGCAGCTTCAAGCAAGGCAATTTTCATTGGACTGAGCCCCCCTCCCTAAATGTCATGGGAAGTCCTGTTTATGGATTTCTTGAGTCATATAAAAAGCTTTCTGCTGAACTGTATACTAATGACAGCAGGTGTCTTATTCTCCTCTTTCTCAAAATCTTGAAAGGCAGCATTTTACTGTTTTTATTAGGAGAAACGGTGACTGGGTTTGGATGATGTGGTAACTCATTGTGGCTTTATAATGCCACCCAACACTTTTCCCATGGTCAAGGTTTACAAACCATGGAGTGATTTGTAAACCATTCCAGTTACCCATGGTTTGTTCTTGGGTATAATTAACCCAGCATGGCTTAATGTGCCATCTGAACACAGATGACATGCCAAGCCATGAACAAAGCAAAACTTGAAAGGGTCCCCTGGCCAGAGCAGCGAAAAAGTGTCACTGCTGTAGCTGGGAGGCACTAGCTGATGACAGCCAGCAAAGCATGGCCGTCATTGGCTTCCTCTGCATTCCTGCTGATGCAAGCAAGCTGCCAGAGACAGCGCATGGTGGGAGAACCAGCCTCCCAATCTTGCTTCCTCATGAGGAAGCAAAACTGAGTGGCTGGATGCTGCCTGCCGCCACTGACACTGCAGCGCTGCGCGGGAGTGTGCCGCCTTGACGAGAAGGCAAGAGAGCAGTTCAGCACCCCCTGCCCCCACCTCCTGATGCTGAGCACTAGCTCTGCTGAGCGAGGAAGGCATGAACTACCCAGCTGTAGTCTTCCAGAGTCAGCTCGTTCCTTCCTGTCACCTGCCCCAGGCACTTGTTTCCTCCCAAGGAGTCTTGTGGCACAGGTGTCTGATGGGACTTGAAAAGGGCCACGGGACTGAAAATGCCTGCCCCTGCTGCCATTGCGGGGGTAATGGGCTGGAGAGAGCTGCTTTGCTGCTCTGCAACTTTCTTAAGGGAAAGGCGAGCTGAATGGTTTGGCACTCCCACCTTGTTTCCTATTCTCCCCAGCAGGGAACAGGAGAAATGGGGTGGGAAGCACCCTTTCCCATCACCTGACTTGTGCCCTCCTCCTTCCCAAGGAGAGGCACGTGAGGTAGATGGCACTAGAGCCTTCCCTGCACCACCTTCCTAAGCACTAGCCAGAACCCGGGAAGGGGGATGAGGCAGGCACTGGCTCTCCCTCCTGCTCCAGGCAGCAGGCAATGCGTTATCTGAGGAGGTATGTGGGAGGATGTGGGTGAGGGGGAATTAGGTGGGGCCTTCCCCCAGGGAAACCAAGCCAAGGGTGCCCTCTCCTCCACTGGCCAGCCATGGCTTGCCATGGTTGATCAGTGAGGAAGGCATATGGGTGGCCTCTTTGCTGCTCCGGGGCCACACACAACAGCTGGAGAGCCGGTCACTTCATGCGGGGCTTCCAACCTCAAAACAGGCACCGGCCCCACTCTGTTTCCCACCCAACACTGCGCAGATGCCAGGAAGGTCGCGGGAGTGCCAGGTGGGGAAGCAGGTGGCAATGTCTGGGAGTGCCGGCCTTCTTACACTGTCATCTGCTCTCCTTGGTGCTTGGTGCTCCTGTTGCTGGATACTGCAGGAGGACAAGGGAGGGCCAGAAGTCACAGGAGAATTTGCCTGCAGGACCCTGGTAAAATACCCTGGTGGGTTAATGTTTTCTGCAAACTTACTCAATGATATGTGAATTCACACAACTTGTTAAGCTGTGCTGGCTTAATAAGTTGTCCAAATCTAGCATTTTCCATGTATAAGCCATCCTGGGGTAACTTATAAACGCTTCCAACTAGCCATGGCTTGTAAAAGGGTTTAATAACTCATCCACAGTGACTTAATATTTTACCTGAACCCAGATAACAAAATGAGCTATGACAGAGTCAAGAAACCAGGAAGCTCCTTGGCAAGAGTGGCATAGTTCTGTTGCTGCTGCAGCTGCAGAGCTAATAGGCAGCTCCCTTTCCCAGGCACCCCAAAGTGCCAAAACAGTGCTGCAGGACAACTGCAGGGAGGATTTTCCCTTCTTCCTGCCAGTAGCTGAGGCAGTTCAAACCTTGGGGAACCCCTCCATGCAGGGAGGCAGGTTTATCCCTTGAAATCACAAGCCTCAAGCCCCCTGGGGTGGGTTCCTCTCAGGTTTAGCTACTTCCCAAGGTGCTTCCCACTCTGGATAAATTGCAAAATGAAGTGGGCAGCTGGGGCACTCCCCAAGATCCCTGGAGATCTTGCTTGGAAGCAGGAGAATTAAGCCAGGGTCTGTCTGTCCACTCCCCCCCCCCCAAAAAAAAATCCTTTAAAGGTTGGGGTGTGCAAAGTTTCCTTTGCAGCAGAAACTTAAGATTTTTCTGGAGGATGTTTGTGTGGCCCTTGTATATTCCCAAGTGTGGAATATACAGAGATATTTTTTAAAAGGTCAAGCCCTGACTTGGGGGATATCTCAGGGACCCTGCAATGTCTCTGGGGATACAGCAGGGAGTGGGGGGAAGAGGAGGGAGGAGGCAGCACCAGCCTGCTGCTCCTGATGGTCTGTCAGGCACAGAGGCATTCAAACCACAGTGCCTGCTTAAAACTCCAAAGGGGATGCAGTGTTCAAGGCCATATCATTTCAATGGGAATCTGCTGAGTCATACGTCAACTCCATGTACATCTCTTGATTTCTAAGTTATGTTTCCAGTGTGATTCAGCAATATTTTTCAGATGAATCGCATTAGTTAAAAACTATCAAAAAACCAGGTGCATTTCAGAGGCTGTCAAATTATTCTGTGTGGAGGAGAACTATCTGTATCCTAAAAGACTTTGTGTGTCTGGCTTAGGGCTTTTCTTACCATGATTCCAGTGTGAAGCATGATGCTGTGCACAGTTTGGGTAACATCTGTGGCATGGACTGAATTGTGATAGGGGTTTTGGTATTTGTTGTAGCCAACCTCTAGAGCTTTTGCAAATGAAACTAGGCAGGTAAGAGGGATCTGTAGGATGCAAGAAAGAGATATCAACATTTCTATAGCAACTTTTCACAAGACCAAGAGTACTCTGTATGACAAACTTTGCTCTGATCTTACCATTCAGTTACATCAGCTGGGCAAATGAAATCTAAGATTGGGGTTTGATCTTATCGGTACTAAATGAGATTTCCTTTTTATTTTTTTCAAGGTAATGTATACAGGAGCAGGCAGAATGTCCAGGAAATGTGAGATATACCTTCAAACACCCACAGGAGTGGCTGAATGTCCTTTCTGTTCAAGAATCCACTAGAGAACCAATGCAGTGTAGTGTTTAGAGTGTTGGAGCAGGAGACTGGGGGGTCTTAGAGCCCACTGAGCCATGAAGCTCAGTGGGTTACTTCAGGCCAGTCACTGACTCTCAACCTGACCTACTTCACAGAGCTGTTGTGACAATAAAATAGAGAGGGAGAAGAGGGAGATTATGTACACTGCTTTGGGAAAGTTGCAGGAGAAAAGGCAGGATATAAATGCAATAAAGGAAAATTTTAAAATTATATTGAGTCATAAGGCTATGAAACAGGTGTAGGGCATATGAACAAATTTTACATTTTGAGCACACCTCCTTCTCATGACTCCCCCTCCACTCCCCCTTGCATCATATGGTTGCTTTCTACTGTAAGATGTAGAATTGTGCTCCTATTTTCTATTTGCTTCTGGTAGACTATATAGATCAAGACATTAGCAAAGTTGCTTAGTAATACCATTTCTGTCCAACAGTTCTGTAATGACTTGGTCAGACTGCTGCAGGGATTTATTACTTCAGTCATATGATTCATCATCTTGAACTTGGAATAGGAAAAATAGGTGCTTTGTGGTTCTTAACTCTTGATCCCTGAAACATCTTAACAGCCATGTTCACAGCAGAAAAAGCTGTGAGAGGTGTGAAGTGGAGATTGTGAAGTTTGCCTAGGAATAAAAATCTATGCATTGATCAGTGTGTCCTAATAGGTAAAGGTGACTCTGCAGAAAGAAGAAAAACACAGAAAAGGTTTCAGGCTTCAGAAAAGAAAAGATGTGCTTTCTTCTTCAGGCCTTTTTTTCATTTTAAATTCAGTTGCAGATGTTTATGGAATACTCAACAAAGGCAGAAGAAGAAAAGGGAGAGCAAATAAGAGATGGATAGTGTTGGGAAAATTTGGACAAATCCTGTCTAAAAAGCATTACTTCTGTGTGCTTTTGCATTGTGGGATCAAATCCTGTACTCCTTCTCAAAACCAAGCTAAGTCACTGTTTAAAATGGCATTGGAATTCAGTTTACCAGGAAGCATCTTCCTAGCCCAGAGGGCTTCATGTGCCCTGGTCATTCAGAATTTCTAGAGTCTAGATAAGGGTCTGAGTTCATAGTTTCTCAGTAGCTTGAATTTACATATCTAAGCAGACCTGGAGATGGGTTCAAGTTACTCAACTAAAGTGTCAGTACACTGCAATCAGAAATATTGTAATCTCATTGTCTCTGTATGATTGACTGACATTTCTTTATCTGTTCTGTACGTGATGACCTCAGAATCTTATTGTAATGTCTGCATTCTGTCAATTGCTCTGTACCTGTGTACCTATAAAATACCCTGCAATGGTATTGAAGCTTTGCAGCAGAGTTTACCTCTGCCTGCCCAGCAATGCATTATCGTGAGTCTACCACAGAAACCTGGGTAATACAATAAAGCCAAGATGGTCTGGACGCTTGATCTTTCCCACGAACCCGAGTTTTATTTCCTCTTCTCAGTTGAGATTCTGGGATTCTGACAATAGATTCCAGATAGGAAGCCACAACCTTGAATTTAAAACAGCTAAGCAGGGATGTCTTGAATCGGACCTGGAGGGCTTTCATTCATAGGTTGCCATAAGTTGGAGATGACTTAATGGCACATAGCAGCAACAACAACTTCGTTTATTTAAATAAATGGCTGTCCTGGTTTTTATGGAAGTCGGATAAAGGATTGGCAGGAAATCAGAGATGTGTCTCAAATTATGCAAGGCATACAGTTGCTCCCTCTAATCCTTTGCAGGGAAATCTAATGGGAAGCCGCTCTGACTCTGGTGTCAGGAGAAGGCACACGATAGGAGTACTTGTGTGCCAAAGAGAAAGAATTAATGCCTGGCAGCTGTACATAAACCTGGGAAAAAATAAGCTGTGCCAAAGCACGGGAATAAATAGGCAGCAACCTGGGGCTTGGTGGCTCCTGGAAAGCAGCTGCACTTGGCCAAAAGCCTTGCTCATGTCCTAGCTCCTGGTGCTTAGACAGGCCCTGTGTTGCCAATAGAATGCTGAAGTCAGAAGACCTGACTGGATCCAGCAAGGAAATGTTGCTGTGTCCATTACTACATAGAACAAAACTATGTTCTTATGTGTTTGGGTAAGCATACCTGCACTTAAGACTTTGAAACAGTTTCATTGCCTAGGCCCCTGCCAGAGGAACCATAGTTTGCAGGAAAAGCCATACTTGAGATAATACATGAGACATATAGCTTGCACTTACCTTTGTTGTTCTTGCCAAGTAGCTCTGGGGAGAGAGGGCATTAGCTTCTCTACTACCCACCACATTTACAAGGGTAAATAGTCACTGAAAGCCCAATTTGACCAATTCATGACAGCACTGTAGACATGCTCTGTGTGTGAGAGAGTGAGCAGTGGGCAGGTGGCAATATGATGCTTATATTCTTCTGCACCATGTATGAAAAAGTTCTTTTTATTCCATACTTGTCCGTTTCTTCTAGCCTTCCGCAGAGACTAAAGGTTTTCCATGTAAGCCTTCAAACATGTGTTGTTCAGATATTGCATTATTATAATTTACCATTTAGTCAAGAATATGGAATTGAAAGACACTCTGATTATCAGACTTAGCATGCTTCTACTACTTGGTTAACCTACTAAGGTTCATTAAGTTCCTGACCTTGAAATGGCTCAGTAGGTCATATTTGCTGAACAGCTCACACATGATACATGTCAAACCATGCCCTCCACTAGCTTCATTTAAGGTAAACACATTAAAATCCCAATTATCAACATCCTGTTGGTGGTGAAAAACATAAGCAAATAATCACTTCTGGGTTCCTAGACAACTGGAAAAGAAATATGAATGCAAATATACTTCTTTCCTAAAGTGAGGCCAGTAGTAATTTTTATATTAATGAAAGTAGTTACAGCAGATTTTTATAAGCTTGTATATAATAAACTGATATTCATCCACCGTCTTTCATTAGAGTAATTTAAGTCAACATTATTACTTTACTGTAGATTGTTACACAGTCATGGAAGTACCCCATAGGTCATCTTTTGGAGATTGAAAGTCCAAAACTGATATAGGAAACTGCCTTCATTACAGTATGACTATTTTTTGTTAGCAAACCTAATTAAAAGTCATTTCATACCGTCCTTTCTGGACATGTTTTCAAATTGCCCAGAACTTTTCTCATCAATTCCATTTGAATTATTTTATGCTACACTGAGGTTGCTGTCCTATATACGCTTGTCTGGAAGTAAATCCCATGGAACTCATTAGGACTTTCTTCCAGGGAAACATGTTCTAGCTAGTACTGTTATCACTCCAGAGCAACACTGTGACAGAACCCCAGAGACACTGACTGGGTTTCCATGAGAACGCAACCCATTCTGTGTAATAAAGCACAGTGGGTTGTGTTGTCTGAACCCTGCCTGCTTCCCACAGGTAGGCTTGTTAGAGCACAACAAGTCACCCTGTTAATCTTTGGCTTGATGGTGAGCCCGACAGGTTGTCATCTCATCCAGCCCCACAAGACTGACGTGGGAGGAAGCCTGTGAGTTACAGGAAGCAGCAAATTAGATGTTCAGCAAGATCCTTTTGATGCTTCTGGAGATTTAGCCCGTGCTATTACCAGTAACAGCCAGCAACAATGGCAATTTTCCTTCCATTTATTTTCCAGCCTTGAAATCTACACATATATCCCAGCAAATTTCACAGACCATTTAAGGAAGGAAGGCAGGCAGGAAGGAAACCTTTGAGCTAGAATAAGAAGATGGATCAAATAAGGCCCTCTTTCCTTTTACAGTTCTGAGGATATTGCAGTGATGGTTTAGCAAAGGAGCTCTGAAAAAGTGGTGGCCTTAAGAGTTTCCATTCGCAGATTAGCTGGACACTTGGAAAGAATCTTGAAGGCAGAAGGCACTGGGAGGTGTCAGTTCACACTTAAAACCCAGAAGATTACCTTGCTAAATGGGAGATCTATAGCCACCTTGCCCCCCTCCCACACACACACTTTGGATGGACTTACCTTTGTAGCATTTCTTCTATTTTCTGGGGTGTTCCAATTGACAGCTAGGCATTTGACAGCTATCAACTGTTTTCAATATGGCCTATAAGCAATCAAGGCTCCTTTTACCATTTTTTTTGACAGCTGTAACTGACAAAGCAATAGACCAGGCAAAACTGCATATACTGGCAAGGTGATAGAGTACACTTGCACAACTCCAAAAGAATAACGTGTGTGTGTGTGTGCGCGTGCGTGTGTGCGTATATGCATCTGTGCATGTGTCATGTGGGTGGGTGCTGGTACACATTTCAGGGGTCAAAAATAAAATACTATTCCAATTACACTTTCTAGAATCTCCATAAGATTCTTCAGAGTCCCAGCACGGAAGTTCTCAGAGGGTCCTCAGTACTCAGACTCTGACAGCTGACCTCCTGCCCTACCCCTGTCACAGCCAGCATGGAAGGAACTGCACCAGCTGTCTCTCTAAAAGGAGCATTGCACCTCCCAGAAACAGGGAACACTAGAATATCCAGGTATGACACTTTCCATCAGTGTCCCAGCCTGCTTCCCTCCCCAACTCCAGTGTTTCATTCAGATAACTGAACAATGGCTGTCTGGTTAAAATGCAGAGGACAGGAGACCGCTGCTGCTGCATCTTACTCCAGCCACTGAATGCACCCAGCCTCCAAGTTCAGAGCTTCTGTGCATCTGAGGGAGGGGTGATGATGCCCTAAATGTACATGCAGCACTTTCCCGAAGATGGATACAGAGCCTGGTTTTGTGGTTTGGTTTTGTTTTATTGTACAACATCCTGAAAGTTATAAGCTATAGGCCGTGCTTCCCAACCTGATGCTCACCAGATGTTTTGGATTTTATGATTAAATCTTGAATCTCTTTCAGTTTTACCAAATAAAGGGGAGAGGGGAGTTTAGATTTGGACTCCAGCAATGGGGAGAGAGATGCCCTCTGCCATTTTCTTGATGAAAATTGCTTCCCCAAGTTTGCTGCATTCAGATTTCCCATAATGATGAAGTAGCCAGATATTCTGTTGCACAAAGAACAGTTCTCTATTTTGGGGAGGTGGTAGAGGGCAGTATCCTATTTGAAGGTGTCTTCTATTTTCAGAGCAGTCCAGTCCAAATCTGATTTAAAGTGAAAGTGCCCTACAGGAAGCAGGGGCTATGGAGTTGTTCATTAACAATTAGCAGACTGAAGGTCTGCAGACCATCTAGTCAAGTCTCCTCTTTTTATTTTTATGACATCTAGTATAGCAAAAGGTATGGCATATATCACCAGTGACAATACTACTTTAATATATTTCATTTTCTAGCTGAAATAGACCTCCCTCCCTCCCTCCCTCCCTTTCTTGTATTGTGACATAAATATTTTAAATTTCCATGTAGTCTGTCCTCTTTAGAAGTCTATTATATTATTTAGACTATTACATTATTTGCTTGAAAAGCAAAGATTTCACCTTAAAAGCTTGTACTACTTCCAGAGAATAAGCCATGCCGACTGAGCTGGTATTTGCCCGGAACTTCCTAGGAAAACAAATGAAATATATGAAAGTAACAGTCTTTTCTAATCTTATACACAGTTAATGTAGATTAAGTCAAATTAAGCCTGTGGGTTATAGTGGCTTGATTGTTGGATTATGACTGGACTGGGTGATCCAGGATCAACCCCCTGCCCCCCTTGGCCATGCAGCTCCCTGGGTGACCTGTCTCTCAGCCTAATATACCTCAAAGGGTGGCTGTGAGGATAAAATGGGAGGAAGAATCAGGTGTACCCCTGTGCTTTTTGGAGTATGGCCAAGATATACCTAATTATCCATAGGCACTGACCCTTCCAAGAACATGTGTAAGAAGCGAGAGTATGTTATTCTTTTTCCTAGGCTTCTCATCAGGTACACATGTATTTATTATTCATGTATTTATTTATTAAAAGCTTTTCTAACCTGTCCACTACAAACATCTTGGGATGGCTTCAGATTTGGTCAGCAAGGTAAGATGAAAAAGAAGGGGGCTTGGGGGGTCGGATAAGAATAGGTAATAAGCAGGTATGCAATTGAGAAAATTGGATTAAAGCAGTAAGGTAATAAGAATTTAGAAGTAGTTCTCGGAGAGCTGAGGTAAGAAGCTGGAAACAAAGAAGCTAGGAACAAAGAGCTAAGAGGTAGATTAACCCAAGGTACCCAAAACAACACTTGGAAAAGAACTGTGGGAAATAGAGGGAGCCCCTCCTATAGACACCAAAGGGAGATGGGTTGGGCTCCCACCAAAATGAGCTTACCTAGGCAAATCTTCCTGACAATAGGCCCTGTGCAGGCACAGAGCCCATATATGTGATGCACAGAGACCATGAAGAAGAACACAAATACTCTGCTCATTCAAAACATGTGCTGCCCTACACCAAAATGGCTGCTCTGTGCAATTACAGGCATCTGTACACACCACACAGTAACATACAGCTTATATATGAGAAAAAATGCTACAGATAATATTTATTTATCTATCTATTAAAACATTTCTATGCCGCCCCATTCGCCGAAGCCTCGGGAAGGCTCACAACATAAAGTTAAAATACAAAAAATAACAATATAAAATAAGTCGCCCGGGCACGATAAAATAAGCATAATATTAACAATTAAAATGACGCTTAAATAAAAAGGTCTTCGCCTGGCGCTGAAAAACAAATAACAATGGCGCCAGGCGGACCTCTCTGGGGAGCGCATTCCATAGATTGCAGATGAACCTACAAAGAGTAGACTATAAAAATCCCTTTTGGCCCATTATACAGAGGGCACAGTTGTGCTTGGAGCACAGCAGTGCTGAGTCAGCCAGTGCCAAAATATAGCCAGGATGTCTTTGATTGGCTTTGCACAATATGGTAACTCATCCTGTATCCCATCATTGGTGCAACCTTTACAGCCCTGGGTGACTTGGGCCCAGAATTTCTAAAGAAGCCTTTCTGTCATTGTTGGAAGCCCTTTTCCAGGGGCCTCTGCTGAAGAAAACTTCATGGGTTGTTACAAGTCACAGGGCCTTCCCACCCTACATATGGAATAAATTTCCCAGTTAGGTTTGCCTGGTGCCTGCACTGTAAGCTTCTGGCACTAGGCAAGCACCTTTCTTTTCTGCTAGGCATTTCAGAGACCGAGTTCTAGATTTTTTATGGCTGTTTGTTGCTTTGCATTGCACTGCACTTTATTCTTTAAAAGGTTTGCATTGCATGCATTTTAAACTGTTCTATAGCATTTCAGGGTGCACTCCTACAGCCCCCACCTCAGTCCCCTCACAGCTGGCCTGGAAAGGCCCATGCTGGCACCAGTCTGAAATCCCCACTGTGCCTTGGAGAAAAAGGGATGTGCTGTGGGGAGGGGAGGAGACTGGGGGCATGGACTTACATCAATTCCTACCAGTACCCCAGCCTGCTCCCCTCCCCTTTCCTAGTGCTTTCTCTAGCCTGCCAAAAGCAGCTATCTCCATAAAATGCCTGGTACGAGAGCAGCAGCAGATCTGTGCCAGCATTCCTCACTCCACACATAGGATACACATGCATCAGAGGCTTACCTGCATCCAGGCCGAGGGGCATAAGGTTACTCCCTTAATTTTTAACTACCCAGAAAACTGTTGGGTGGGTTAGAAATGTGATAAATGAACAAATGCATATATATGAAGATGAGGATTCTCATTCACCTACCACAGAAACAGGATGAGAGGCTGGAACAATTCATTTTTGGCAGGCGTGCAAAGGCCAGCAGGGGCAAGTAGGCCTGTCTGGCCCTAACACAGATCCACACAAGGGCCTGGTGTGAAACCGCCTATCAGGGTGGTTTGGGCAAGGCCTAGCTATCTTCTCTGTTCACCTCTTTGCCCCCTCCCAGAAATCCTGCCAAGGAAGGAAGAACTGAAAGTCCAGCAGCCCACTGGGAGAGGAAAGAGAATGGGGCTGGAAGACTCACAGGCAGCTGTTGCACTTTCCAGAGGGGCAAATCCCCTCGCCCTGGGGCCCCTTCAGCTCCACGGCCTTCCTCCAAGCTTCTTCCCTCGCCAATTTTCTTCTGCTCTCTTGCTCACTTCCTTCACCTCAGTCTGGGTCACGAGTCCTCCTTTGACTTCTTCAACCCACCAGTTGGATCCAGAGGTCTGCTTCTCAGCAACTCTGCTGATGCTTCCCGGCAGAGGAAGGGGGAGGTACTAACTGCCTGGGGAATTGGGGCAGGCTGTGGCCCTTCCATCAGCCCCAGTGTGTGCTCCCATGTGGCACATCCATGTTGGAGGGTAGTAAGGGGCAGAGATGCAACATTTATTTGCCAGATGGGCTAATTTCACTTTTAAATTTACCAGCAATCAGCTGCACAGTTCAGAATATATCCAGTCAGGCACCCTACTAAAGGCCTGGCCTCTGCATCCCTAAATAAGTTGCGCCTCTGTCTGGACACTGAGTTAGCACCAAATGCTGCCCCCAGCCCCCAAAGGACAGGCCAATATGGTAATGTAAGTTTATTTAAAAGGGAAAGGAACAGAGGATTCAGAGTTAAAAGGAACAGGGAAGGCTATGGAATAGGATTAGGGAAAATAGCAAAGAGGACAAGACCACCCCAGTTCCAAAGAGGACACAGACTCTTCCACACATCACCTTGGCAAAAAATAGTAACCACTAGTCCCATTCCACATTACCGATATCGCCCCAAAGTAATAAAGCAGCAATCCAGCCAAAGTGTGAGCAAAACCCTTCTCAGGAGTTCCCAGGTCAGAGGGAAGCAAATGTCCATCCATGGTGCCTCTGTTTTAATCCCCATCCTGGCAGCAACCTGGCCCTGTCCCCTTTCTCAGGGCAGTTCCTATGGAGGCTCCTGTCCACCTGCAGGGGTTAAAACACGAGTCGCCATAACAGGAGCCAGAGCCACGGTGGCATAGTGCTTCAGAACATGGGACTGGGAGCAGGTGACCTGGGTGCTAGTCCCCACTCAGTCATGGCACTCACTGGGTCTCTTTGGGCAGGTCATGGTCTCTCAGACTAACCTACCTCATAGAGTTGGGAGGATAAACAAAGAGAAGAAAAGCCTTGTAAATCCCTTGATCTACTTGCAAAGAAAGAAAGAAAGAAAGTTGGGGTATAAATGTGGTGGTGGTGGTGGTGATGATGATGATGACAACGACGTCTAGTCTTCCCCTCCCCATATCCAGGTTCAAGGGAGAAGATCAAGGATGACAGAAAATCTCCATTAACCATAGGACTCCCATCCTTGAATCCTCTTCATGCCTATTAATACGATTATTATTTATGATCAGTTCCACACTTACCTTTCTACTGAAACACCAGTGTGGACTGTATATGAAATAGCTCGCACACTTGCTGTTTCCTCCAGATTGTTTCTGTATGGGTTTTTTTTCTTTGCAAAAGTGCCAGTCAACCACTCCCGCACGTCCACAGGCATAGAATCCCACTGGATGTTGCAAAGTTCATCCTCCGTGTCCAGAAGGCTCCTGCAAGGAACACACCATTTTCCCCCCTTGCTCCATTCATTCAATTAATTTCAAAATGGCTAACAGAACAAGCAAAACATGACAGCTTTAAAAAAGTGTTAAGTAAACCAAATATAAAATGCAGGACCATCAAACAAGGAAATAACCTAAACATCAGAAGTTGATTTTAGAATGCCCTAGGACACAACTTATGGCCTCCGGACATTGTCTTGACGTTAGAAGGCCATGATACTAGTTAGAGTACCTGCTCCAAGATCCTGCAATTTTGAGCAGGATCCAAAGGCCAAGCCCCCACTTTGTCCCTTGCCACCAGCACAGAAAGAAATGCATTGGTGCCCCCAGCCCAAGGTTGTAACTGGGTGTTGGAGAGGGCAAAATGGGCATGTCACAGGTTGGGAAGGGGAGGAGGCTGGGGCCAAGTGCTTATACCAGTTCCTACTGACGCCGCAGCCTCCTTCCTTCCCCTTATCTGGTGCTTTATATAGATGGCCCATAATGGCCGTCTAGATAAAAGATATGGCATTCCACGCACAAGATGCTCATAAACCTCCAAGTTCAGAGGCTTGGTTGCACTGAAGGCACAGGGCACGGGACTGCACCCTTACAGAATGTTTTGGAAAAGAAACTTCTTGAATGCCCTTTTAAAGGTGTGAAAGGAAGGAAATGCTGAAACCTCATGGTAGATAAGGCTCCCAGTGGCTGCTAGTCATGATGGCTGTGTCGCCGAAGGACTGTGCTTCTCCAAAACAAGTGCTGGCAAATACAGGCGGGACAGTGCTACTACATTCTCAGTGTCTGAGCTTCCCATTGTGGCATCTAGTCAACTGCTGTCTGAACAAAACTCTGGACTAGACAGGCCTTTGATCTGATTCAGCATGGTTCTTCTTACGTTCTTATGATCTATCCAAAGACAGAAAATCCCACTGCTGTGGTGGCACTATGAAAAATCCCACCAAAAGAATTAGAAACCCAGTGACAAAAGTGCATCCCCAAATTTCTCACCTCTCTTGATGCAGTGTGCATTAAACAGGAAGGCATTGCCACCAAATGACCGAAGAACAGTGCTGCTTTTTATAAACCCCTAAATGTTGACTATGCAAATAGGAGTTTAATAAGGTGGATCTGCAATCTGATGTGGAATTCTATCTACAGTCTTTGGACTGGGACTGCAACACTGTGGGAGGAAATTTTTCCAGTGAAAAGCCTTCCTCTCAAAGCTGATCTCCACGTGCTGGCAGCAGTGACCTAGGCAGAACTCTACTGCCACTGTGTTTTCGCCCAAAGCATCCCTTGCATTATACTAGCAGCCTGACTTAAGCTTGACTAGGCTAGGCCCACACAGGGCAACTCATGCCCCTCCCCATTCTGCCCTGGCTCTGTGGAACAAAAGGAAGGGAGACACAGCCGGTGTGACTGCAGCCCAAAGGCCTGCAGTGGTGGCAATTTGGGGGGCACAGAACAGGAGCTCAACCTCAGTGCAAGGACTAATGCTGGCTCCTGCCCCCCACTGGCTCGACTGCCCTCCTCCCAACCCACGATCCCTTGGTGGGGTTCCTTCAGGTGCTGCTCAGGGGAGGTCAGGAGAATGGAAACTAAGCAGCTGTACTTTAAAATGATTGCACTTTGATCAGATGTTATAGCATTGGAGGTGTTGCACATTGCTCACATAGCATTGGCTACTGGGAGGCATAGAAAGGAAAATACGTGTAAGTCTAATGATAATGATGATCATAAAAGCAGCGCAGTGCTGTGCTTCCCCTGGAGGAAGTGCAGCAGCAGGTGTCCCAGGACCTTTCCCTCCTCTGTGCAGCTGGCACTTACCTGAGGTGTGTGGGAAGGGAAGCCAAGCTGCCTGGCACTGTCTTTCCCGCTGAGGAAGCGCAGCACAGGGCAGCTTGGGACTTCTCCCTCTGGGCACCTGTGCTTGCCCAAGCAGCAGCTGTGCACTGCGAGGAAGGCAGGGCTCTCCCCTGGCCTCCCTGGATGACACAGCTGGAGGAACTGCTTCCCGCTCTGGTCCCTTGCCTGCCCTTGTGTCCCCTTCCTGCTATTTGGCTGAGCCACACAGAGCAGCGGGGAGGGGACCCTTCCTTCCCTGGGCTCCGCTGTGGTGCCACATCATGGCTTAGTGGCGATGCGAGAGGCATGGCCTTCGCATGCCAGGCTTGGAAGCACAGCATGAGGCAGCCCATTCCTTCCCACAGCTACCCAGGCATGGCCTAGCTGAGCTGCCGCACAGCTGAGCGATGGGAGGGTGGCACAGGCCACCCAGCCCTTGGCCTCCAAACAGCATTAGATGGCCTGAACACCCCGCCCCCCGCCCATCTTTTCCATGCTCCTGCCGCTGCTGAGAGATTCCTGGTATTGTCAGGAGCACAGGGCATGGAAGCAGATGACAGCCGCTGAAAGTGATCACCTTTGACCCCTGTCATTGTTGCACCCCCTGGTGTTCCTGCATCGTCCCATGGGATACCAATATGAAGACTTGGGGGGAAAAGGAGGAAGCAGTGCCTCAGGAGCGATTCTCTCCCTGAGCATTAGCTGGGCTCAGCAGGGATCTGAGACAACTTTTCGTCCAGAGTCTTTGTGTAGGACGGCTTAAACTATCATCTGAACCCACCCAAGGGATTGCTGATGTTTGCCATATCATGTGCAGTAGTGGCTGTTTTATTGGAACAGTTTGTTACGGTAGTATTCCATTCATACACACACACATTGTGAATTTTTGTCTGTCACTGATAAACACAGTTTACAACTTGAGGGGCACTCTTCTGGTAGAGGTCTCAGCAAGCTTACAAAGAGTTCAAACACAGAATCAGACATTTTTTATCAGTCGGACTGTGAAAAACACAGAACCATACTGAAATACCATGGCAGGGCAACAGGACAGACGATCCTGCCCAAGAAACCACCATGCCTTGTTGTGTCATGCAAACCCTCCCTGTGTCCCTTAACAATTTGAGTGTCCAGGGAAGGGGAATGCTTTACTGGAGACCTTTCACCACACCCTCTCAAACGTAATGTTGCTGTACTTACAACAGAGTGGCAGAAAGTTTCTTTTTGGCTCTTTGATCACAGGTTTTTGATTTTGCTGAGTTGTAATTTGTTCTGATACCACTCTTCCCTCTTTTATCTTGTGTCATATTTGCAGCTGTCTTTTGTGCCTTAGTGTAGTAAGTTGCTACATTTAAAAATAAATAAGCTAACAGTAGCTCCCTATTCCTGTGTGTGTGTCATTCTTACAAGTTCCTGTTGATGTCAGTTCAACAGAAAAAGTCCTTCCAGAAGTATTGTGATGTCATTCTGACATAACCACTCACAACCTTTGGGTGATCGGTAGCCTGATTTTACATCATGGGACTGTTTCCCTCCCCTGCCCTTATAGCTTATCGAAAGCCCTGTTTGTGGTCATGAGTACTAGGGGTGAGCCCTGTAGGGTACCTGCTAAGGCCCATGCCCCAGCAGAGGGGGCTCTGCCAGCCCTGGAGGCCCATGGTCCTGCCATTCCTTCCTCTTGCTGTTACTGTCCATTCAAGCATCCCCTCCAAAGGACAAATGGCAGGAACAAGGAACGGGGAAGGGAGCAACAGCCTCTGCCCCCCATTGCTCATCCCTCTAGGGGCCTTGCCTGGAGATAAGGGAGGAGCTGCAAGGAGGTGGGCGCATGGATTAAGACTTGCAGAAGCTAAAACTGGCACTGATAACAGCAAATACACAAATGGTTAAATCCACGTATTCAGAGGCCCCTTGACATGTCCTGGATGTTAAGGTTTCCTAACCCTAATTCTAAGTGGACATTTTCATTGAAATGAGAAACCATAGAGAATTCCATAGAGAAGCCATAGAGAATTCAGGTGTACTTCCCATTTGAACCATTCAGTGTGAACAGTTTGACTGCTACATTCAGCAGCCACCTCCCATTGAATTCCAGGCCCCTGGGACTGTCTGTGGACCACAGTTTTCTGGATCCACCCCTAACCTGAGATTTTCACTGCAATATTTCCCTGCCATTCCACTGCATGTACAATCAGAGAAGTACAACATGCATCCATCTGGCCCTCCTTTTGGTTCATTCTAGTCCTGTGCCCCTGAGCAGGAATTCTGAGACCCCTGTACCACTCCTGGATGTCAGGGTTGCTTAACCCTGTGTGGACATTTTCAGCAAACTGAACAGGAATAAAGAATTCCCATGAATTCAGGGATTTGTGCCGATTTGCACCTCTCCATGTTGTCATTGTGGTGCCACCTTTGGCAGCCCCTTCCCATTGATTTCCAGGTCCTTGGCCCTGTCTGCAGAGCCCTGATTTCCCAACTATATCCCTAGCATTAGACTTCCCCTGCTAGATTTCTATGGTGTTTTAATGTACAGTCACTCAAGTGCAGATCTGCATCTCTCTGGTTGTGCTTTTAGACCATTCAAGTTGCAGGCCCCTGACCGGGAAACATTAGGCTCCTGAAGTTGTCCTTAATGTCAGGGTTTTCCTACCTGAACCCTTTGTTTATGCTTCTCCAAAACTAGCAGCCATAGAGAATTCCCATGTGTTCAAATATACTCCCCACTTGCAGCTCTCACTTTCATAATTTTGGCTGCTACCTTTAGTCACCTCTTTCCATTGATTTTAACATCTCTGTGACTTTGTAAGGAGTCCCATTTTCCTAACATGAACCCTAACCTCAGATTTTCCCTGCAATATTTGTAAGCCATTCTGCTTTTTTTTTTTTTTTTTTTTGGATGGCTCAAGTTCTGTTTACTGAATGTTTACTGAATGGATACATAAACTTATATTTATGCCCCTGCACCTTTCCTGTATGTCAAGGTTTGCTAATGCTAATCCTGCACTAGCCTAATCCAACACAAGAGATGACATATATGGTTTTTATTCTCAAGAATTGTCCAATCAGAAGCAAAAGGGCAATTTTTGACCTATAACAATGGGGCACTCCAGTTTTATACCTTCACTGACCAGGCAATAATGACAAAGGTTCATTGGTATGGATTTCCTGTCATGGATGCTGATTGGTGCATTTGAATTCAGGTGATTCCCATCCTCACCTGCTCAATCGTGCCTGTGTTACTTAACTCATTTTCCTACATGTCACCAGGATGAAGTAATAACTCCTTTATTCAAGGGATCTGGCATGCCTGGGCAAATGTGGGCACCCCCCTACAATACCTACATGAACCCTAAGCTGAGATTTCCCCTGCCATATTTCCCCTCCCCTGCAGCACCAGCCCCAAAGATGATCTTCGGTCTTTGGGTTCTCAGGTGATGCCGAAGGAATTGTGCAGACTGAGAGGGGCAGAGATAGAAGGCCCTATAACAAACCATGACTTATCTGGATGTATAAACCAAAGTTTAGCCTCCCTGCAAAAACATGCCAGGTTGGACAATACACTAAACCTCTCTAGCTTCAAAGCCAGCATGTTCTGTGAACTCAGTCTCTCTCTGCTTTCTGCTCAGTGTTTCTTTTATTTTGCCAATATCCCTCTGCAGCTTTAACATGGGAGGAGCCAGTTTCCATAGAAAGTAACAACAGTCTTGAGGCATTAGGCGTCACTCAGTTGACCCTGCTTTCTTTGTTGCAGGGGCAAGATTTGGTGTCTTATTCCTCTAAATCCTGATATGAATGGGACATGCTTCATAGGGCTGCAGCATAAGCATAACTGGTAGGCAAACAACTGATTTATAGGGAACACTGTTGCTTCATTTGGAAATGTCTTTAGTTCTCCTTTTCTTCCTTGCTTCCAGTCTTAACCACCAGAACTGCCTCTCCTTTAGTAAAAATAATTTGTACAAGCTATGCCATGGGGTACCACAGGGCTCCATTCTATCCCCTCTGCTATTTAACATCTATATGAAACCGCTGGGAGAGGTCATCAGGAGGTGTGGGCTGCGGAATCATCAATACGCTGATGATACCCAGCTTTACCTCTCATTCTCCACTAATCCAGGTGAGGCAGTGGCTGTGCTGAACCGGTGCTTGGCCAAGGTAAGGGAATGGATGAGGGCCAATAAACTGAAACTCAACCCAGACAAGACGGAGGTCCTGTTGGTCGGGTTTCGGAGAGGGTGGATTTGACCTGGTCCTGAATGGTGCAACACTCCCTCTTAGGGATAAGGTCCGCAGCTTAGGAGTACTCCTCGACCCGGAGCTTTCTTTGGAAGCTGAGGTGACAGCGGTAGCGAGGAACGCCTTCCTTCAGCTTTGGCTGATTAATCAGCTGCGCCCCTACCTGGAATACGACTGCCTGGCAACGGTGACACACGCGCTGGTGACTCCCCGCCTAGACTTCTGTAACGCGCTTTACGTGGGGCTTCCCCTGAAGACAGTCCGAACACTTCAATTGGTGCAAAATAGAGCTGCCAGGTTGCTGACGGGGACGGGGCGTTATGCTCACATGACTCCAGTCCTCCATCAGCTTCACTGGCTTCCCATTGAAGCCCGGGCCCAATTCAAGGTGTTGATTATAACCTACAAAGCCCTAAACGGCTTGGGTCCTGGCTACCTGAACGAGCGCTTACGTCCGTATATGCCCGACCGCCCTTTGAGATCTGCGGGAGAGTCCCTTCTCCGGGAACCCTCCATGAAAGAAATTAGGAGAGTAAGTACCCGGAGGAGGGCTTTCTCTGCGGTGGCGCCCAACCTATGGAATTCACTCCCCAAAGAGGTCCGCCTGGCACCATCGTTACTGGTTTTTTGGCGCCAGGTAAAGACCTTTTTATTTAAACATCATTTCAATTGTTAAAACATATGATCTGGCCTGGGCAACTTCTTCTTCCTTCTCTTTCTCCTCCTATATTTTTATTTTATACTGATAATTTTAATTTTGTATTTGTAAATCAATGTATTTTTTGTATTTTTATATTTAATGGTAATTTATTATGTACTATTGTATTTCAATGTATTTTATCATGTTGTAAGCCGCCCCGAGGTTTCGGCAAGGGGCGGCATAGAAATGTTATAATAATAATAATAATAATAATAATAATAATAATAATTTTACAAGATAAGTTATTGTTATCTTGGTTTCTATTAGCAGATTACTGAATGATGGAACTTCACGAAGCTGCAGCTCTGGGTGACTATCGCATAGTAGAGGATATCCTGAAGAGGGGGCTGTGTGACCCAAATTGCAAAGATGTGGATTGGGGTGACAGAACTCCTCTCCACTGGGCAGCAGCAAAAGGTAAATAGAAAGGCTTTCGCTCCAAGTGATGTGGTGGAGGTAGAAGCAAAAGAGCCTGGGAATGGGAGAGTCAAGGCTGGAGCCATTTGCCTCCCCCATATATCCCACTGAAGACATCTCATGACCTTTGCATGGTTGAAATGACTGGACCAACCCCATCATCATAGTTAGGCTCCAGAGTCTGGATGGAAGAGGGCACTAGTTCCATTGTTCAGCTATGAACAGTCATAGAAGAATGAGCAGGTCTCATTCTGAGGTGTATTCAGTAAAATATATGCAAGACACCACATCAGAAACCCCTGCCTAGAAGTCTTCTCTTTCAGGTCCTGTATTGGAGAGATCATGTTATGAGTTGGGACTATTCCAAAACATTTGATTTCCACATAAGATGTATTAGAATCTACATCTTATATTCTAATACTGATTCAAATCTCCCTGTGTTCACAGAGTTGAAATAAATAAGAAAGCATAAGAAAGAAGTATCAGTTGACTTGGGAAAACCCCATGAATCCATGCATCCATCCACCTAACTATCACATTAGGGTAAAAAGATACTTGAAAATAATTCAGGGGGCGGTGCTAATCTCCCTTTCTAAGGCCATGAGCCAGCGCTGTCCGAAGATGTTCCCATGGTAATGTGGCCAGCGTGCTGTTTCCTCCTCACCAAAGTGGTACCTATTTATTTACTCGCATTACATGCTTTCAAATTGCTAGTTTGGCAAGAGCTAGGGACAAGGCAGCAGGACATCACCCTGTCACTCAGCTTTGAACTGCCAACCTTTCGATTGCAGCTCAGTGGTTTAACCTGCTGCACCACCGCGTCCCCTCAAGTGGGTTAATGTCGTAGATATTACCTGCTTTCAAAGTACAGCAGGCATCGGGCCTTGGACAATGACCCAAAGGGGCTCCCAGCAGACTTTTATTTTTCCCTTTTGGAATTTACAGCAGGAAAAGTGAGCTTACCCTTAGTTAAAGAGGGGAATTAAAAGCAGGGCGGGGGAAAAAGTAGCATCTCACTGCAATGGGAATGTAAATCACTTTTCACAAGCAAATGAAACTCACATTTTGGGTTTCCAGGAGAAGCCCCTGCACCTCCGGAAGATCAGATCAACGTCTGCTCAGATACAGAGCTGGCTGGCTTTTGAGGAAGCTCAAAAGCCTCCCGGGAACTTCTTTGGCTAAATTTAGGGGAAATGCTTTCCTCCCCAACTACAGGTGTCAAAACTAAGATGATTGTCACAAACTGTGCCCCTTGCCTTTTCTGGTCATTTGACCTCAGTTTGTACAGTTCCTTTCCCTTTTAACAGGGTCCTGCCAACTTCATTCATACAAGGAAGAGAACTCTTATCCATGAAAGTTTATGTCAGTAAATAATTTATACCTGGCTGTGATTAAAAAAACATAAAGACTTTGTTTCACAGATGTTGGGGTGGTTCCTCCTCTTCTTTGAAAAGCATGCAGCTTTCACTCAAAGAGTGTGGATTTGGCTTTCCAAATATTATATGCCTGGTAGGACTTATTTGCTGACCAGTTCCAAATGTTCACCTTCCCCATTCAGATTAGATATACACATCCTTCTAAATTATCTACCTGGTGCATGGAACTTATCACAAGGTTGGCGTTCTGCTTCTTTTTAAAAGTTAAAGTACTTCTATTACTTCACTGGAAACACCTACCTACTGTAACAGAGTGGATTGAGGATCTAACAGAGTTTTCAATATTTTAATGGGTTGTAATGAGACACTATCAGCAGATGGAAAAATGGATGGCTCTTTCTTCCTTATTAGTTGTATAACACACACATTTATACCTATGGATACACATTACATATACACTTATTGTGAATTATTCTAATTGCTGTAAGAAAATTGTATTTTTCCCATGTATGTGTCTTCTCATTTTGCTTTGTTTTGATGAAATGCGCACTGACATTCAGCTTTAAAAGTTTGTAACAGATAATTTATAAGATGCCAAAAGGCTTTTTGTGGCAGACTGACAGAGTCCCTGGACCATGTCTGTAAGTAAAGCGCTTCCACTGTCATCTGCTTTCTGCTTTACTTCCGATGTCTTGTGTTTATGTTTCCATCAGGACACTCAAAGACGGTAAAGCTACTTGTGGAGCATGGTGCCCAGCCTTGCTTAAGAACTGAAGCGGGATGGACCCCGGCTCATTCTGCTGCCGAATTTGGGAGACTAGGAGTGTTAAAGACACTTCATGCTTTGCATGCATCTATTGATGCTGCAGATTTGTATGGGGACACACCAAAGAGGATTGCAGAGATCTATGGGCACAAAGATTGTGTTAAGTTCTTGGAAATGTAAGTATTGGTTAAAGCATTAAAACAGTATTTAAACGTATCATTCAAGATACAATGAAGTTACAAAAAAGAATGTTTTAAAACATTACAGGTCAGAATAATTCAATCTAAAGGAGCCATTACAATAACAATAGATTAGAAGAGAAGTAGATTGAAACGGTTCCAGTCTATTGGAAAAATGTGTTTCTCTCCAGGTCACAAAAAAGAGGCAGGGAGAGAAAATGCTGCCAAGAGCTGTAGCACTACCTCTGGGAAGGCCCTGTACTTTGGCAACTTGGGCTGAGGGCAAGTCCTTCTGAGATAATTTCTAAAGCCTTCCAAACTCACGTTTCTTTGAGGCTTTAACGGTAGATGCTGGTAGAAAAGAATAGGTCACCAATTCACTTGAAACAAAAATAGAAGTGTCTATGTCTTATATGCCCATCACATTTCTTAAACCTCATTGGTAAGAAAAGAGTTTGCAACTTTCAAAATTTCACTCCTGTAAATTTGGGCTGCAAGGCATATGACAGATGTTAGGGAGCAGTCCCTCTCGTCTAACTCCCTGAAAGCAAATCATTGTAAGCAGAGGCTTTGTTGTGATGGGGGCGGCATAAAAATGTTTTAAATAAATAAATAAATAAATAAAATGAAGTTTGCAAGGCTGAAACCTGACCTGGGAAAAGGAAGGAAAGAAGGGAACTTAAATGCTCCTGGACAAAACAGAGGGCTCCTTCAAAGGCAGCTCTCAGCTCCATTGTCCTGCCCATTACAGAGCTTTCTGCATTGTGCTGGCTGGTAAAAGCAGTGGGTTTCCCCCATGGGTGTATCTACATGACAGCCCCTTCCATGTATTAGGTAGTGCTGCCGCGGTATTTATGGAAATGCATTTACCACTGTGGATGCTAATGAATATAATGCAGTTTCCTCAGCTGAAAATGTGATCCTGTGTCACACAGAAATGCAGTTGCAGGACAAACAGGAATATTTGGAAGTAGAAATGATCCTTTACTGAAAGAAAGGCTTTTTGCTTTTTTAAAAAATTCTTTAAGCCATGTGGAAGTGCAAAGGAGTGAATCAGTGGACTTAAAATGGAAGAGGAAACCACTGGTAGGGATGGGGGAGACAGAAGGGGAGGCTGTGGAACTGCTTGCTGCTGTTCTCTGACATCCCATGGGGTAAAGCCATAAGGATCAGTACCCCCATGCCCCTCCATCCCAAAGTAATTCCTGAATGCAATTGAAGCTCAGGCTGTTGTGCTGACTTTCTGAAGAGTAAGTTTCATGGAAAATAATGTGATTCACTTCTGAATAGGTATCACTGATGATAGTGTGTGCCTCTGAGTAGAATCCTGTCCAGGCAAAACTGTATTTTATATGCTGGTTTAGAATCTTGTAAGCCTCCTAGAGAACCCTTGGGTTATGGGGTGGCATAGAAGCATAATGAAGTAAATAAATAAAATGTGTATAAGCACCACTGAAAACAGTGATTTACTTCTGAATGGATATGTCTGTGGGCAGTTCTCAACTCATTGTTCCTTATGGGGCATGAGGGGCAAGTCTGAGAGAGAGAGAGAGAGAGAGCGAGCGAGCAAGTGAGCAGGGAGTGGGATGAGAGGGATGAGACAGCAACTGAGGCCTGATCCAACCTGTCTCCTTCCCAGAGTCCCTGCTGTTTTACCAAAGCCTGCAGCTTTGCTCCCCTCCAGCTCAGCCCCGTTGAGCCAGACCTTTCCACATTACAGTACCACCAGCTTAGCACACACTGGAATGTACACCTTGGAAAAAATGCAACATCTAGAATCAGGCTGAAAAAATCTGGGATTTCATCTCTGAAACAGGGCAAGCAGAACAGTTGGAGTAAGCATCATGAGACAAGCCAGTGGTGGGTAAGGCCTTACAGTTCCTAGTGTAGGTTCCCCTACCATCTTCCAATCCAGTTACAAGTCTCATGGGGTCTTGAGGTAAGTATCAGCAGTATATTTTTGCATTTTTGCATAGCTGCTCTTTCACTGTTTTACTCCAGCAACTCATAATTCAATTTCAAGAACAGAAAAACCAGTAGAAAGATATTCATTCCAAAATCTATCAGCATAGCTTGGCTGTAAACACTTATGTAATGCTTCTATATCTAGTAGAAGGCCATCCACTGCAAAGCTCTATAAAGATGCAGGCATCAGTTATTTTTTTTTACTGGGAATTAAGATTTTATAGTATCACAAGCAGATAAATTTAAATAAACTATAACCTAAATCTGACATCAAATATGTATGCCATAATCCATAATGTGAAATAAAGTGCTGAACACATTACATTGCTTTACTGAGGGAATGTGCCAGATCAATTTCGTATGCTGTGAGAAATGTTGCTGTATTTTATAATGAGGCTCTTTCTTTCCCTTTCATCTAGGGCTGAAGGGGAGCACAGGAGGTACTGCCAAAAATCAAAATTAAAGGGAATTCAGCTGGATGAAGATGATGACGACTGGGAAGTTAAAAAGAAAGAACTATTGAAAAATAAATCCTATGCTCAGAAGAAAGAAAACAAAAGAAAGTATGCGGGAAAAGATGGCAAAGTGAAATAGAATGAAACAGAATGGTGCTTAGCTGATAAATTCTTTGTGTTGTTTGGCAGATTATGGATGCAGGCTCATAGGACATACATCTGCAGGTGCTATATATGCAAATTTAGAAATGATCAATAGGATGCATTCAAATTTCACAAGAAGCAAAGGTAGCCAATTGATTTTGCAACCAATACATTCTTAATTTGCACCCAACCTATATCATCTCAAATCAATCAAAAAAAGTGTTTTGCTAACCCTAATTGCCACATGGTGGGCAGGTTTTGCAGTATGTGCAAAGGGGAAAATAACTCTTCCCTCCCCATCTGAAATCCCCCTTGCGAAGGGCCCAATCTGACACTTAAGCTGAGAAGATTTTCAGCTGGCACCAGTGCACACTCAGCACTTTGTGGAATAGTCCGGGTAAATAGATCCAAGGCAAGGAACCATGGAGCCAGGCCTAGCAATACCATTGTCCTGCAGTAGGATACCTGCTATCTTGATTCCCTTTCCTTTCATCAGCTGCCCACATAATACAAGTTTTCATGCCTGAAATAACTCATGTTCCTATTAAGCTTGACTCTCAGCTGTCAGTCTGCCATAGACTGGCATAGGAAGATTCTAGAGATTATAAATGCTCCACCTGTTGGAATCTTTTCATTAACACAGTGATCCATAGAAGCCAGTAACAAGCCCTTGTCGGACTAATGTTATTACATTTCTTTTTTAAGGGTTTTTTTGGTATTCCTTTTAATATTGTGGAAAACCTGCAGATTTAAAAGCTCTTTAAAAGATTTCAGCAAGGCATTTCAGAAAGTGCTCCATGATGCTCTGTTTCGCAATCTAGTTGAGTGACGCCTAGGAGCACTTTACTAGGTAGAGCTACAGTTGACTGGAGAACCATACTCAGAGTGTGTGTCTTCATCAAGCTGGAGCTGGGCTGCATAGGGTTTGGCCTTGGGTCCTGCATTCTTCAATGTTTTTGTGTATGGTTTAGAAGAATAGATGGGGAAATGCTTATCAAATTTGTAAAGGATACAGTTAGATGAAATAGGTAATATCTTAGAAGATAGAAGCAAAATTAAAAATGATCTTGTTAGAAAACTGGGAAGAAAAGAAAATAAAGTCTAACAAAGACAAATGCAAATGTCTTCATTTAGGGAATAAAAACCAAAGCATGAATATAAGACAGGGAATGCCTGGCTTCACAGTAGTATGTATGAAAAAGATTCTGGAGTTGTAGATGACCACATGCTGAATACAAGTTAGTCATGATGGCAAAAAAGGCAAATACCATTTTTGATTTCATTGATAGAAACAAGGCTTTTAAATAATGGGAAATCATAGTTCCATTCTACTCTGCAGTGGGCAGACCTCATTTTGCATATTAAGTTCAGTTTTGGACAGTACAATATAAAAGGATTTAGATAAACGGGAAAAGTTCAAAGAAGAGAACTGTTAAGTATCACTCCCCGTTTTGGTTCATCTGCAGATTTTGGTTTCCCTGTACTTCCTCATCTTAATCATTCATAAAAATATGGAAGAGCACTGGGCCCAGGACTGAGTCCTGCGATGCTCCACTTGTTGCCCCTCCCCAGTTTTAGAAGGTTCCACTGATGAGCACTCTTTGAGCCTGATTCTGTAGCCAACTGTGGATCCACCTGATAGTTGTTCTATCTAGCCCACTTTTAGCTAGTTTGTTAATCAGGATATCATGGGGCACTTTGTCAAAAGCTTTGCTGAACTCAGCATAGATTATGTGCACAGCATTCCCACAGTCCAACAAGGAGGTTAATCAATTAAACAAATGAAATCAGATTAATCTGGCAGGATTTGTTCTTGACAGATTGATGTTGGCAGATGTAGTACTCTTGAACTGCCAACAGACCTTGACAGATCTAGTAATCACAGCATTGTTTTCAAGGTGTTTGCAGAATGATTGCGTGATAATTTCCTTTCCTGAAGATGGGGACAACATTAGCCCTTCTCTACTCATCCAGCACTTTCCCTGTCTTCCATGATTTCTCAGTGATAGGCAATGGTTCTGAGAATGCTTCCACCAGCTCCTTTATGACTCTAGGATGGAATTCATTGGGCTCTAGAGATCTGAACTCATTTAACACAATTAGAGGATCCTTATTTGCCTATCAATCTTGAGCTGCCATTCTGTTTGTACTTCATCAGGAGGGTTGTACATCTTTCGAGAGCAGACTGAGCCAAAGTAGGAATTGAGCACTTCCGCCTTTTCTCTGTCATCTCTTATTGTAGGATCTTCTGCATACAAATCATTCGCACACTCACTGCTCCATGGCCCTGACCTAGACATGCCTGTATATTTGTTCTACTCCCTTTAACAACTTTAAATAGTTGTTAATGTCAGTTTAGTTAAGATGAATAGAGTTATGTAGGTGGCTAGAGTTAAAATTGCCTTTACCATCGTAAATGGTAAGCAAAGGGAAATTCAGTTATACAAGATTGGAAAAATAGGTTAGTGAATAAGCAGAAATGGTAAGACTAACTATGTAAAAAGATAACCAAACAGTAAAATTAATAAGTGTAAAAGGAACAGAATTTTTGGGAAAAGTATTGGAGACTGATGTTTGCATTGAGGCTTCATTTAGGAACTGCAATTTAATAGAAATGTCAATGAATGTTAACGAAGTGACTGATTACAGAGGATAATGATTATTGACTTTCAGCAATTTAAAAAAATGTGTATTACTTGAAGTTCTGTGTGGAATCTGTTTGAGTTCCCTTGGTGTTTCTTTGCTACATTTTCTTTACTGTTTTTCTTTTTATTTCTTAAACTGCACTGTTATTTAAAAGAATACTAAAAATAGGAGCTCGGTGTTAATGGTTATTTCAGTCCACCTGTACTTGCTGAGAGCTGCAAGTCATTCTTAGGCTTATGAAGTTGCACCCCATCTCGCCTTCCCAGCGCTCTGGCCATCTGGCTACTAGTCTGGGGCATCTGCACCTGTGCTGGGCCAGCAGGATAAACTGCTGGTGTTCGCTGGCGTCCCCCCAGCTGGCCCCTGGCCTTGGACACTGAGATCCACCAGACAGCTGCTCCTGGGGGCATCAACATTTAGCACTGTTCAATATGGCAGCCTGTTGGTTTTCCTCAATCTTTCAGCCGTTTTCGATGCCACTGACTGGAGTGACCGCCTAAGCTGAGCATGGGGGACAGTGCTGTGTGGGCTGGCTCTGCTCCTACCTGGATGGCAGGCTCCAGAAGGCCATTCTTTGCAGATACTTGCTCTGTTCCACCCCATAGATTTCCTCAGGCATCACTGTCCTCCCCCATGCTAGTAAACATGCGTGTTAAACTATTAAGTGGCTGCTGGAGCGTGTTGCCACCAGGGTGCTGATGACATTCAGCCCCACTTCCCATTTCATCTTCACTGTCAGGATAAGAGCCCGACTGACCCTGCAGGTGCCTACAGAACCAGGAGCTTCACAGGCCCTTTCTGGGCACAGCCATGCAGTGCAGCTGGAGGGCCCGGAGACCAGCAGGAGAGGCCTCCCTGCACTGCTGCTCTTTGCCCTGCCCTGCCCACCGGGCTCCTGCCTTGCTCCATCTGCTCCTGCTGCAGTCCTTGACTCCAGCTCAGCCCTGATTCCCAAGCACCTGCACCCATCTTCCCTGCTCCAGGACAGTACTGTCCTTCTGGAACTTGACCTCAGGACTGTGCTGGTGGGTTCATGAGATCCTGGACTGTGTGGCTTGACTCTGTCATCTCCCTGGCTGTGGGAAGCTACACAAACGTGCCCCTTGCTTCTGGCCCTCTGGGCCCACTGCAGGAGTCCACCCACACCTGCGCCCTGCTGCTGGCTTTCCAAGCACAGTTGCCTGCTAGCCATGCCCCTGGCCTTCTGTTCATCAGAAGAAGTGATGAAAAACAAGCAGCCATCCATGACTGGATGCTACAGTGACTGCGTGAGGGCTGATACACTGACCAGATGAGAAGCTGTGCTCTCTGACATGCCTAGTGAGCTGTAGAGTAAGTGCCATGCTGTTTCCCTTCCGTCGTTCCTCTGAAAATGTCCCCATAAACCTGTCTACTTAGATGTAAATTGCATTGCCTTCCACGGCACGTACTCTTGGAAAGCGAAGATAGCAGAGGGGTTCTACTTGTTTTCAGGAGCAGCTTTTGGGTGGAGGGGGATGGGGGTACGGATCCTGCTGGCTCCCTGCTGGCCCCACCCCACGGGGTGGGAGAATGGGAACATGCAGCACCACAGCTGCCCTCCTTCTCTCCATCCCCTCCTTCTCTATGCATTTTTTGTGAAAAGGGCAGGAGGAGCTTCTCTCTCAGTTTGGTGGGGAAGAAGAAAAGGGAAGAATTCCAGGCCGTTCGCAGGAACTCTGGCTGCTTTATTGCTTCGTTTTCTGTGACATCATCATTGTCATCATGGTCCCTTACAAACATATGTTTGACAGGGTTTGCAGCTGAAGATGAAACTGAAAGACACAACAGAAGGAGAATGAAGGCATGGTGAGGCAGGGGGGAAATATGTGATTGCTTCAGGTAAATAAGGTGGTTCAGCATATGTAAGTGTACAGTGAGGCATATTAGCGGGGGAGGAAATCTCAGTTTCCCACATATATAAAATCGATGCATCACCCTTTGGCACTCATTCAGCACTGGTTCAACACAGGTTTGGGTACCAGGCCCTTTTGTGGGGACAAGGCCAATTATTATAGCAACGTAATACTTGTTTTATTAATGTATTGTTGAATGTGTTTTACTGTAGACCACCCAGACGGCCCTCTGGGCTATGTGGTAATGTATATGTGGTTAATATAAATGTTAACCATAAATAAATAAAATACAGTTTTGTTTGGTTAAGATGGGGTATTGGATGTTTCAAAGATGCTTGGACAAGGTGAGTTTTTCTGGAAAGCCGTTCCATGTACAGGGGGCAGCGAAGGGGAAGGTATAGGGCAGTATTGGATAGCTGAGGAGGGTGGAGCTGGAAGAATGAATGTCCCAGACCAAGATGTGTCAGGTTGCGAGAGCAGAGAGGTGTGTGGGCAAGGCATTGGAAAGCTTGATGGTCAGGATGAAGTACTTGGGCAGGTTTTGGTGCAGACAGGAGGTGGACAGAAGTGATGAGAACAGTGAACAAAGTCAGCAGAGGGCTGGCTGGCTCAGAGGAGAAACGGGTGAGACAATGGAAGGCCACTTATTTTATTTATTTATTTATTTATCTATCGATTTATATCCTGCCTTTTTCCAACAAAGGGCTCAAGGCAGCTTACATCATTCTCCTCCTCCATCTTATCCCCACAACAACCCTGTGAGGTAGGTTGGGCTGAGAGGCTGTGAGTGGCCCAAAGTCACCCAGTTGGCTCCATGGCTGAGCGAGGACTAGAACCCAGGTCGTCTGAGTCCCAGTCCCAGGCTCTTAACCACGACACCACACTGGCTGTTTTCACATTTCACTGTGTTGGCCAAGCTAGCATGAGACTTTCAACTCAAAGCTGTCTGTGTTTATCCTGAAGGAAGCCCTTCTGCCTTCCCTACTCCCTATCAAGTGCGATTAACACTACATCCAAATAATCAGACAAGCACCTAACACAGAGAACCACACAAGAGTTGCTAACACAGCTATAAACTTCACAGAAAAATGCAATCAAAACAATTTTGGAAAGTACTCTAAAATGCAAGTCATGTTTCCTCCAAACTGCTGTGCATTGAAATGCCACGTTTTATTTAAGTGGGAATTATACCTTTTTCCTTTTGCGTGTCATAAATTTGAGGTCAAACTTCCTTTTCTTCTCTATGTTGCCAACCCAGGCAAAAGGGTTCATATAACTGCTGACATGATCACACTGCTATCTGCTACCACTAACATAATGTCAGCAATACTTACTTTAGCAACAGTGCTATTGATATTTGATAATATAAGATTAAAGTCCATTTTACATAACAGTTTTAAAGAGCAGCAACAACCTTCCCCAGGCCTTGCACGTGAATGTGAAAGAGGCACTAACAATGGATATCCCCACACTGCCAAATCATCTCCAATGTACGGAGGTCTTCTGAATGAAAGTCTCCTGTCCTTGGCAGCCCTGCTCAGCTCTTGTAAAGTCAAGGTTGTGGCTTGTTTTATGGACTCAATCCAGCCTAGCGCTGGACTTCTTCCTCTTCTTCTTCTTCTTCTTCTTCTTCTTCTTCTTCTTCTTCGACTTCAACTTTCCCTAGCATGATTGTATCCTCCAGGGAGTTTTTCCTTCTCTTAAGTAGGACAGCTCAGCTTTGCCATTTTTGCTTCCAAGGAAAGCTGTGGCTTAATTTGACCTGGAACCCACTTGTTCACCTTTCTGTTGGTGCAGGATATTCACAAAGCTCTCCTCTAGCACAATGTTTTGAAAGCAGCTGTCTGCTTTCTCCACTGTCCAGCTTTCACACCCACACAGTACCTGGGAAGATGAAGGTGTGGATGAACTTGGACTTTGTCTTCAGTGAAACATACTTGATCATCACTTCTATTTCCTTCATTGCTGCCCTTCCAAGTCTTAGTCTTCTTTGAATGTTGTGGCTACAAGCCTCCCTTTGAACTGATGATTGAGATAAAGTACACAAAATCTTTCACAATTTCAGTTTCTTTGCTGTTGATATTAAAGTGTCACTTTTCTGAAGTAATGATTTAGTTTTCTTAATATTCAGTTGCAGTTCTGCTTTTGCACTTTCCCTGTTATTGCTGCTTCCTGCCAATAGTAAGGTAGCATCTGCATATCTTAAATTGTTGGTGCCAATTTTCACTCTTCCTTCTCATCCTAATCCAGGTTAGGGTTTGGATTAAACTAAAACCACTCTAATGGCAGAAAGTGAAGAGGAACTAAAGAGCCTCTTGATGCAGGTGAAGGAGGAGAGCACAAAAGTTGGCTTGAAACTCAACATTAAGAAAACTAAGATCATGGCATCCAGTCCTCTCACTTCCTGGCAAATAGATGGGGAAGAAATAGAGGTAGTGACAGATTTTATTTTCCTGGGCTCCAAGATCACCGCAGATGGGGACTGCAGCCAAGAAATTAAAAGATGCTTGCTCCTTGGGAGGAAAGCTATGGCAAATCTAGACAGCATACTAAAAGCAGAGACATCACCCTGCTGACAAAAGTGCGTATTGTCAAGGCTGTGGTTTTCCCAGTTCAATGTATGGCTGTGAAAGTTGGACCGTAAGGAAGGCTGAGAGCCGAAGGATTGAGGCCTTTGAATTGTGGTGTTGGAGGAGACTCCTCCGTGTCCCTTGGACTGCAAGGCGATCAAACTGGTCAGTCCTAGAGGAGATCAACCCTGACTGCTCTTTAGAAGGCCAGATCCTGAAGATGAAACTCAAATACTTTGGCTACCTAATGAGAAGGAAGGACTCCCTGGAGAAGAGCCTAATGCTGGGAAGAATAGATGGCAAAAGAAAAACGTGACAGCAGGGTATGAGGTGGCTAGATGGAGTCATTGAAGCAGTCGGTGTGAGCTTAAGTGGACTCCGGGGGATGGTGGACGACAGGAAGGCCTGGAGGAATGTTGTCCATGGGGTCGCAATGGGTCGGACGTGACTTTGCGACTAAAAACAACAACTGGAATCCACCCTCCCCACACCCTCTTCCTTTCATGCCCTGCTCAGATTTGCACAGTGAGCTGCAAGAAGTCCACGACTGACTGCAGAATGAAGACTGCACAACCAGCAACGTTCCCCCACATCAGGGGCAGCTGCACAAAGGCTGCTGCGGGTGGCACAGAAGAGGGGCGCTACTCATGCAGCGGTCATTTGGAACTCTGTCCCTGGTGAGCACATCCTTTTTCCACATCAGGTGCAGCAGTGATGTTTCCACAGCAAGGATGCTGCTTGGTCGCACAGGTCTGGCCAGGAATGCAGCCCCCATGGCCATTGCCCAAGCAGCACCCCTCTTCTGCTTCAGGCGCAGCACCATAAAAGGCTGCTGCATGTGGTGTGGATGCTGCTTGCACAGCATGGGGAGCTCCCAGCCTGGCAGCGTCCTGCTAATGCTCATCAAGAACCTGGACCCAGGACTGTGACAAAGCAGACCAGAATCTGGGGAGCTGAGCCCAGGGAACCCAGTGGATTCCCATGCCCAGTACGGATCCTTCCACCTCCCTAATCCACCTTTCTTTATGATGTGTTCTGCACACAGAGTGAACAGATAGGAAGGGAAAATATAATACATCCATGTCTGATGCCTTTGCCTATAGGAAACCATTCACTTATGTGTTTACATGCATTTAAAAAGGTAAAGGTTTCCCCTTGACGTTACGTCCAGTCATGCCTGACTCTAGGGGGCGGTGCTCATCTCCGTTTCCTAGCCGAGGGAGCCAGCATTTGTCCGCAGACAGTCTCCGTGGTCATGTGGCCGGCATGACTAAACACCAAAGTGCACGGAACGCTGTTACCTGCCCACCGCAGTGGTACCTTTTCACCTACTTGTATTTGCATGCTTTCGAACTGCAAGGTTGGCAGGAGCTGGGACAGAGCAACGGGAACTCACCCCATTGTGCAGATTCGAACCAGCGACCTTTTGATCAACCAGCCCAGCAGCACAGCAATTTAAACCACTGTACCACCTGCATCCCTGCATTTACAAGCATGTAAAAATGTAGACAAAAACCAAACCAAGTGTTCAGAGTGTGCAAATATACAACAAGTTGCCAACATAAGTAAATCACAGTCCTGTTAATGGGGTGTATACACAAGAGATTCGGAGTCTGTCCATTTGAAAATCATGATGAAACAGATCTTTCCTAGATATGGCTCCTCATATTCTGTGGAGTGGACTGACCCCACTTCGTTCAAGGGAATAGATTTTTTTAAATGACCTGTCTAAAGACATCCATGTGTATTTTGAACAACTATCAGGGCTGGTTTAAGTCAGGGACTTGACTTGCACTCTGAAGAGACTTGGAAGGAAATGCACTTTGCATATGGTCTTCTAACCTCTCTGTGTGTGCACACTTTTTTGTGGTTTCACTTGCCTGTGAAACATAGTCTGAATGCATAAGGAATAGCCTATTTGCAGTTCCCAAAATCAAATCTCAGTGGAGCCATGGAAAGAGAGAGAGGTGCTTGGAAGGATGCTTACTGACCTTCCCAATGTGGAGAAAGACAGGCCTCAGGCTGAAACTTGCAGAGCCTGAGTGAAGAAGATGTGTGCAAGTGTGTGACTTATGTCTTCTTTTCTTGCTGAACTGAAGTGCCCCCATGCCTCAGAGTAAGCAGAAGAGGGAAGAGTGTGGTGCAGGGGATGTCTTTCTCATGTGGAGATTGGCTGGAGAAAAGAGAAACTTTCTGCAGTCCTGCAGAGGTTTGAGAAAGGTTTGTGAGCTACGTGAATGGGTTGGAGTCTTGGGGGAAAAGGTATACAAGCCCTGGACACAAAGCAGACCCATAGGAAAAACTCTACTAGCAATCTCAGTGATGGACCAGTGAGCAAAAACACGTGAACCCTAATGATAAAAACAGGACACTATTCCTGTTGCAGAGCCCCCTGGGATATGTGCCACTCCCTCTCTGGAGGTCTGGGGGAAGGAGAGGGCAGGAAAATACAGGCCCAGGATAAACTGTTGTGCACATGGGAATTTTAACCACAGTGCATGGTTAAAATTCTCAAGGGGTTAAAAGTGTTGTTTAAACCCAGTGTGTCTTGCCTAAGATCACTTTGTTATCATGTTACTTGAGTGGAAAACCACATTAGCTCAAGGTCAATACAGAACTCAAGATCCTGTGCAGTACAGTGCCGCGAGTGTTAGACTGGGAGTCAGGAGGCCTGGGCTAGCTCCTGCATGGCCCTGGAGCTCACTTTGGGCCAAGCAGTGGTTCTCACCTCAGCTACCTAATAGGGGAGGAGGAAGACAATGTGAGCTGCCCTGCGTTCCTTGCAGGAGGAAGGGTAGGGTTATAAATGTAGTAAATAAAATTTTGCAAAATTTCTGGACTCAGAATTAGCAAGGCTATACAGAGGGCATTTCACTGTGGCATTTGTAGCTTGCACAGCTCTTTCTACACTTCCTCCTATATTGCATCTCTTAGCATATACTGCACAAACTGCAGGATGATAGCATATCTTTGCAGGGTAATATCATATTTTGCTGACAGTAAAGCAAGGGTTCTGTTGCCCTTTCAAAATGAGCTGCATTGATATTAAAATCAGGCAACTATGATGGAGTCCAGGACAGTAAAAATCCCACTATATCTCCCCTCTCTTCTACTTGTGACAGAACTGGTTCAGGTAGCATGATTACTCTTCCAAAGTTGTTGGGTCTGTTTGCCATTTTGATGTTACTGAATGTGTGTTTGTATGTTGCCAGGGGAGGGACAGTCATTGTCAGCTGCCAGACTCTTTCACTGCATCTCTAAAGGGACGCCTGCTTCCATATTTGCCCTCCCGCCCCCTGAGATGGGCAGCAGAGGCCCTCCTCCGGGAACCCTCTGTGAAAGACATTAGGAGGCAAAGTACCCGGAGGAGGGCTTTCTCTGTGGTGGCGCCCCACATATGGAATGTGCTCCCCAGAGAGGTCCACCTGGTGTCGTCGTTATTTGTTTTTTGGTGCCAGGCCAAGACCTTTTTATTTAAACAATATTTTAATAATTATTAATATTATTTATTGGTTTTAAATTTTTAGCCAGGATGAATCCAGATTTTATATGTATTTATCTGTACAATTGTTTATTTATGATGATAAAAGCCATCCCAAGGGATTATGCAAATGGGACAGCATACAAAAATTCCAAATAAATAAATAAATAAATAAAATCTCCTTCTGGAGAAAGCACACAGTTGCCTTATTAATTTCTGTATACTTCAGTTCATTAAGAATTGAAGATGGGGGTGGCCTTCATTTATTTCAATGAAGTACATATTCCAAATGAACTATCAGTAGCTCTGGTTTTGCTTTCTAGTGCTTTGCATGAATCAATCTGACAGCTACTATCGTTAAATAGAAGGAAAGTTTCTGTTTTTCATTTCTTTAATTTCTTTGGAAATCACTTGGTTTGTGCATATGAAGACAAATGGCATAACACCTAGGAATAAATTCATGTTAATAAGTAAAAGGAATGAACAAACAAAAAGAAATAAAAAAGCAAAAAAATAATTAAAAAGAAACTGAAGGCAAAACAAAACAAAGCAATTTTACCTTGAGAGCAAAGTCTATCAATCCCAGTCTTCAGTTCTTCCAACAACGAGCACCGCATCCTTGACACATTTTGGGGAGTTTACTGAATGCTGTGCAATCATTTAATAAGAGTACTCCCTTGCAAATTCAGATTAAGGCATTTGCCCCTATCTACAGTATAAAACACTGCTTCTCTCCCAAATACAGAAAAATGAGATTTTTGATAGTGCCCAGATTTAATAAAGCTAAATTCTGGCATGGGATTAAATTTTAAAGCTAAATAAGTTTAGAGCGATGTTTTGTCCTGTTTTGCCTTTTTCGATCACCACTGAGCACTGGGCCGAGCTTTACATGCTTCCAGGCCCAGTTCAAAGTGGTGCTGCCAACCATTTAAACTAGCTAGCCAGATGAAGGCACATCTGCTGTATATGCCTGCCTGGCCTCAGAGATCACCTTCAGAGGCCCTCTTCCACATGTGGTGAGGAAGGTGGCTCGAAGAAGTGAGCCTTTTCAGGGCTGTCCACCCTTAGCTATGGATCGTCCTCCATTATATTGTGCAGCTGCCATTCACTGCTGTGCCTTTCATATCTGCATTTGGGTACACCACAAGGCAATTACAAAAATGTGTTGCTACTCTTTTGGGATTTTTTCCTAAGTGGACCAACATTTTTCAAATTGGTCCTACAACCCATGTCTTTAATGACAACAATGCCATTGTTACCCTTCTGATTTCAAACAGTTCTTACTGGTTGCCCTGCTTTCTCAGTGAACGTGTGCATTGTTTGCTCATTCCTATTTGCTTTTGATCTTCAAGACAGGCGGAGCGGTCTCTAGTGTTTACTGCAGTTTTGTCAGGCATGATTTATATGAAATTTAGGATTACATTTAGCATTTCTATGTGTAATACTGAGAATGGAATAAGCATAGGATTGCCCATGATTAAAACTGCACACAAAAGAAATGCATACATATTTCTAGCTCTAACATGTGAATAAGTGTGGACTGATACCTCTGAGAGAAGCATAATGCAAAAGAAACTTAATGAAAGTTAAATTTAAGTGAACTGTGGGTAGGATCATTAAAGAACTAGGGGATATCATTAAGAAATTGGAGGGTGGCTTAAACATTAACTTATGGTTGACTCATTCTTAATGAACATCTTGAAATTGTGTATAAAGTCCAACTGCATATACTGTATAGGCTATTTATATGGGTACCCTCAGTCAGACAGCCAGAAGCCTCTAAGATGGCTTTGTTTGGGCTTCTCAGTCTGGCAGCACTGGTCGCAACATCATCTACCTTTACAGTAAGTTAATATTCTTGATATTTTCTGACAATGTAAAGCCAAGATTGTATTCTGCTTGCTTGTTTCTGTTTGGGTTTCTAAAGCTTCCTCTTGCCATTACAGATCAGAAGGACAGGCAACAATGAAGGTATGCCAGACTATGAATCTTAATCCATTTCTGAAATGGTGAGATGCAGAAATTGAAATAATTGTCTGGAAAGAAGTACATATCTTGATATTATAACACCTGTTTATCCATTTAGTACTGCCCACCTTAGATGGAGGAGAACCAAGATGGGGCATCCCAGAAATCAATACAGGTAAGCAAATTTACTGGAGTGGGGGGAGATATGTAGATATGTAAATAATTTGATCCTTCAGGCTCAGAGAGTTAGTACTTAGCTTCGTCTTCCTCCTAATGCATGTGCATCATTCTTTATGCATGGTGAATTAAGATTAAGATGTCACTTGTTTAACAGCAATGCCTACAGAAGGCTTTAAATAGAGAGTTTATGGCTGCCATCCTATGTTTGCTTGAGAGTAGGATCTACAGAAATGTAGCTGCTAGATAGGATGTAGAGTCACAGCTCTTTTGGACCTCAGGTTAAATCAGCTACTCTCCACTTCCTTCTCTATTGAGTTCAGTCTCCCCTAGTGAGGGAAAAAACCACTCTCTTGCCACATTCTGAATACAAGCTGCTCTTTCTTTTCCCCTTTGTCTCCAGACTCATGAAACTTGTTCTTTGCTTTCATGCTGCAAATTTCTCCTCTGCACACTTGCCCCAGTCCAGCTCTTCTTTGGCCCCTCTGCATGTCCACGTGCTAAAATTACAGAGAATATTCTCAGAGCCAGATTGAAAGATTTCTCCTCTGTCATCCTGCTCCCCAACAGACACAACTGCTTGTATTCCCTTCCATTCTTAATTATTTATACTTTAACCTCCCCCCATTTTTGCTTCTGTTTTTAAACCAGTTTGTAGAGTAAGAAAATGGACTAATTGGGGCCTGGGTGATGGCAAAAAAAATGCAATTATTCATTTTGTATTTGTGCTTCAGTGCCACCTGGAGCTTATGCAGCAGAAGAGGGGAAGGGAAATGCTCCTTGTGTAGTGCATGGATCTTACTTATGCACTGAACCTGAATGCAGATACAGCAGATTAATCGCCTCATGTAGAAAAGCCCTTCGCTCCCTGTGCTGTCTTTCTTGTTGCCAAAATTAGGCTTTAACCTCAGGTTTTGTCTCTTGCTCATGTTACACTGAAAGGGGCCCTGTGCAATGACGGGGCTGTATAAATAAAGGTGCAGTGTCATCCTGTCCATATCAGCTCCTATGCAACTCCCGTTGAGTTCAGTGGGACTTGCTCCCAGACAAGCAGGCCCAGGATTGTAGCACATCTGTCAGAACCCATCCCTGGCTCTAGACTCACCCGGTCTGCTATCCTTTTGCTCATACAAACGCAGGAGCCCACAGTTAGTAGCACCTGATGCCAGATTTTTAACTGCTCATTGTTTGCTATTTTCCCTCTTGCACTACCTATTCTGTGAGCCACCTAAGGAGGCCATTCTGGCAGTTACAGGCAGCATATAAATATGTGAATGAATGGATAAATAAATAAAGCAAAATCTAGATGAGACTAATAAAGACAAAGCTCAGTTCCCTAATCCCTAATTCAGTAAATTTCAGGGATAATGGGTCAGCAGTTTTTTCATCAAGTTTTACGAGTGTGTGTTAGTGAGATTGTTTATACTTTGGACATTTGCTTTCTAACATTTATCTGAAAAAAAAGATTGTTCAGCTTTCAGGATGTGTGATCTCTTTAGCTTTCTGCTCTATAGATTATATAATTTCCTGAGTTGGGATCATGTTTAGGACTTTAAACAGAATATATTTCTCAGCCTCTGGAAAAGGCCTCAAGGGCAATGCAGCCCCATTTATTTGTGTTATTCAGAAATCAATCCCACTGTGTTAAGTGCAGTTTATGAATTAAGAAGTGTCTTTGGCTTGTTCATCTTCCAGTAATTTTAGTGTTTGTTCCTGAGTATGACAGGATTAATTTGAGTAAGAAATCGGTAACTACCTCTCTCTGCCCACTTTTCTGTTCATCCCATGGTTGAGCCAATAATATATTTGTTTAAGCATTGTGATATGCAGTTGTACAAAATGTGAGGTATTGGGGACTAGTAGGAGCCTGTCTTATATTGAGTCAGACCACAGAAGACAATTAAATTACTATGCCAAATTGGTAGTATAATTTCATCAGTCTCTTCAGCACTGGGTGTAGTGTGTCTTGTCTGTCTGTCTGTCCGCCTGCCTGCCTGCCTGCCAGCCAATCCATTTGTTAGATGGTCGGTCTCCATGGCTCTTCGTATCCTTTCCGGGTTCAGAACTGGGTGAACTACAGAGCCCCTTGAGGGTGTGCTCCTTGCAGAGAACAAAGCAGGTGTGTGTGTATTATTGCTTCAACGGTAAATGTGAGAGGATAGACATACTGGCCACTCTTTTTACTCCAAAAACCATATTTAAAATCTGCAGAGCTTTTACACTGTGGAATGAATAAGTCTGCTTGACTGAAAATCCATGATTCCATAGTTTGTTTGTGTAGTTAGGTTTGGAAATAAACTTAAAAGTAATTACAAGATCAAATAGTGATTTTCCTCTATGTAGCCAAGTAAAGAATTTGATTTAGATAATAAAAGCAAGTAATCCTTTGATAGAATATATTACTTTTGACTATTTAAAATTATCTCCTTTTAGCAACAGAAAGCAAATTCTTTGAAGGTGACATCGTCTTGCCGGTATGTTTGCTTGACCTTATTATTTGTGGAGGTTTTCAAGAGTGACGTATTTTTTAAAGCTCACATTCTTAATTTGCTTGACAGCTGGAAAGAAATGCACTGAGGAACACATCCTACAGGTGGAAATTTCCAGTTCCTTATATAATGGGCAACAGCTTGGGTAATACATCTTTTGTATTCTGCACCTTAACCAACTGGTACTTTGTTATTACTTTGTTCAGTTTTGATGGGTATCATAGATTACTGGGTGAAGTCCAGTGTTGTGCAACATATTCCTGCCTACACCCTTGAATCTTGAACCCCCTGAAAAGCCTCTCCAGAGAGTCAGAGACCTACAGAACATTGATAATTATATTATAATTATATAGAGCAGAAGAAGAGAATCACCAACATCAAGCACCTCACATGAGTCTTGCAAGATCCCACTTCTTGATTAAACGTTATCCTCCCCCCATTTCGTGAAATTAGTGAGTTGGAAGGAGCCAGAGGCCACCAGGTCCAACCCCCTGCTCAATACAGGAGTCTCAGTTAAACCAACCCTCCATTTCCCCCACTGTAGCTCCATAAGACTGCCCAAAATGGCCCTGTGCATGAGGGCACCACACTACCATTCTGGAGAGGCCTTTTTAAGGCATAGGGGACTGAAAGGAGGAGGAAGGAAAGGTCCATTGTACAAATGGCCTTCCCTTACTTGGATTTATAACTGGCATGAGAATGTTCTAAAGTCCATGTCTGCTCAGAAGTAACTTCACCTGACTTTGATGGAAAATACCCCCAGGGAAATAGGTGTTCAATTGCAGCCTCAGTAATTAGCCTCCAACAGTTGCCTTCCCTGAGCTAGTTAGGGCAGTCCCGTGGCTGGTGTTGGAGACACCTCCACTTGTTGTGCTGCAGGATTTCAACTTTCATGCCAAGCTTGCCCTGTCAGGAGTGGTTCAGGGCTTCATGCCTGCCGTGACAACCATGGCTCTGTCCCAGATATACCTGGCCTCATCCACCTTGATGGGCACACTCTGGGTGTGTACTGGATGGAATGATAGTGCTCTAAGTGTACAGGAACTCTCCCTAGTTTCATTGTCATGGACTGATCATGACCTGCTCAGGGTTAGAGTTGCTGGTGCTCAGAAGCTCTGCAGGGGTGGAGGGCTGATTAAGATGATCTTCTGATGGGTCTGAATGGTTTCTTGAGGGTTAGGGGGAGTGTGTCCCTGTTGGTTTTTCTGGATCTCTCAGTGGCATTGGACACCACTGATTATGATATCCTTCTTGGACACCTTGATGGGATGGGAATTGGAGGTGCTGTTAAAGTGGCTCCATTCCTTCCTGGAAGGGCGGACCCAGAAAGTGGTGCCTGGGGGACTCCTGCTTGGCTCCTTAGCTGTTGATCTGTGGAGTTCCTTGGGGTTCCATGTTATTTAGCTTATATATGAAGCTGGAAGTTGGAAAAGATTACCTAGGATTTAGGGTTTGGTATCACCAGTAGGCTGATGACACCCAGCTCTATTTCTCTTTTCTATCACATTCCAAGGAAGATGTTTTAGTGTCAGTCAGCAATCATGGAATAGATGAGGGCAAGCACATTGAAGCTCAGTCCAGACAAGTCAGAGGTGCCCCCAGTCGTTTGGAAAGCAGATCAAGGAACAGGGATTCAGCCTGTGCTGAGTGGGGTTGTGCTTCCCCTGAAGACACAGGTTTGTGCTTGGGGGCACTGCTGGACTCAGCCCTGAGCCTGGTGTTGGTGGAAGCCAGGAGTGCCTTCGCACACTTGAAGCGCATGTGCAGCTTCAGGGACCCAGGCATCTGATGTCTTTGGCCGCAGTGACAGTGTACCTCAGCTGCACCCTGTTTCGATGGCTGTAATGTGCTCTTTGTGGACTGCCTCTGAGGAGCATCCAGAAACATCAGCTGGTTCAGAGAGCTGCTGCTGGAGGGCTGACTCCTTTGCTGAAACAGCTTCGCTGGCTCCCAGTCCTTCTCTGGTCACAATTCAAGGTGTTCCCGCTGGGCCATGAAGCCCCGTATGGCTTGGGTCCAGGCTATTTGAAAGACACCATTCTCCCCTATGGGTCTGCCCATACCCTAAGATTTTCAGGAGAAGCTTTCTTGGTCCCACCTCCTCCAGTCTTACTTGGTGGGACCACAGGAGAGAGCCTACTTGGCATCTACCCCAAGGCTTTGGGACTCCCTTTCCAAGGGCACTAGGTTGGTGCCCTCCCTGTTAGATTTTTGAAGGCAGGCAAAAACGTTTGTTTTGACAGGAATAATCTGGACCTGTGAGATTTTTGTTGGACTAGTTCTGATGTTTCTTGCTATCTTAATACAATTTAGGCCAAAAAAAGAGAAAAAGAAAGGAAAGTACAAGCAGTTCATAAATCAAAGGAATATTACCTTTTTTTCCTGAATATCAAAGACTTAATCTAGCTGTTACATGTATGAGGATATAGAATTTTGCTTATCTCTTTCAGACCTGAATACTAAAGGTGTAATCCTGCAGGCATTTGAGATGTTTCGACTCAAATCTTGTGTTGACTTCAAACCTTATGAAGGAGAAAAAACATATCTCCAATTTGAAAAGCTGGATGGGTAAATTCAGTTAACCATATGACCTAATAGCCTAGTGTTTGAAGAGATCATGTGAAATATATAAAAGTGAATATGCTTGCTTATGCACATGAAAATGTCTTGCGCTGCTTCCTGAATGCTTTGCTGAATCATTTGTTATTGTAAGCTCTGTCTCCTGCAAATGAAAGGTCCTTCGGTCTGATTTATGAGATCCTTCCTCTCCACATGCAGCCCAGTTCACCCCATTCAGCAGGGCCTCCTGCCTTTTTGGCTGGGTTTGATCATCACATTAAACTATCTGTACAGTTACCACATTTCACCATCTTTTATTATGAAGATCAGCCTCATTGTGGTTACTCTCTCCCTACCCACACCTCCTTTCCTCTCAGTCCTCCAGGCAGTATCCCAGGAGGCACTGCAGGGAGGAAGGAGTCTCCTTTCTAGGAAGCCATGATGGCCAGTTGAGTTGGGGGTGCTATGGCCGTTGAGCAGGCTCTACAGTGCAAACGGGGTGCGCTGAAGCATCCCAGAGAGGTCAGAGAAGCTGCTCTGGTGACCTCAGCAGGGGTGCCTGGTCCACTCTCAGGCAAAGGTATGGGGGGATCAGCTGGTTGGTGCTGCACAAGGCTGTGGCTGAGCTGATTCCCCACTCCTGTGTAAGAGGAATCATCTTATGCATGGGTGTGGGGGGAGCAATCAGCTGAGCAGGATTGCCCCATTCAGGGCAGCACCACCTGGCTGACGGCCCAGTTTCTTTCCTGAAATGTCCCCGGGTCAGGAAGCAGGAGGAACTGCGGCACCTCTGATGGCCCTGCACGCCTGCAGCAGCCATCAGTGGCGCCCTCGGGCTCTCTGCTTGTTCTTGGCTTCCTGCCATTATGGATTGTGCTTCCTGGGCATGGATAGCCCAATAAGCCTTTGTAGTACAGGGAAACCAAATTTCCTATGCTCCAATACCACAACTGGATTCAAAAGACACAACAGACCAACCATGGTAAACACCCTCCACAAGCTCTTGGAGGCTTGTCGTGTGTGAATCTAGCCTTTGTGTCGCAGTTTTAGGGGCTGAAACATCTGCATGGAGAAGAAGCAGGCAGGAAAGTCCACTTGGGCAAATACCTTTGATCTAACTTAACTCTGAATCCAATAAGGCCACTGGGTGCTCAATCTTAATACTGTTTTCCAGTTATACATTCACTGTAGGTACCAGAATGTATGAACAATTTTATTGAAATGGCCTTTGTTTTTAAACATATGGTAATGTGCCTTTAGATCTTTCCCTGCTGCTGGTTTTTCACTCTGGTTTTAGTCTGTTTTAAGCTTTTAAATATGTTAAATATGTTTTGTTTTATCATGATGTATTTAGGGTTTTAATTTTCATGTACAGCCTAGAGAGTTTCAGTTAAATAGACTTCTGTCTCCTTTTTGCTGACAATCTATCTGCAAATCCTGCTGGAGCAATTCCCTTGTTTTCTCTCCTAACATAAAGGGTAATCCTATATAGGTTTACTTGGAAGCAAGTCTCATCAAATGAATGGGCCTTGCTCCTAAGTGAGTAGGCACAGGATTGCTGTCTTAATCAATTGTTATTCAAGTTAATCAAGGGAGCAGCTTTCATTGGCCGAGGAGCCACCTTGCTGTATATAATTGGACTGGCCCACGCGTAGCAAGAGATGCTTCCTGAACATCCCCTCCTTCTCCTCCATGGTTCAAGGGCTGCTCTGGTGGCTTCCAACCCCTCAGACAGACATCACAGGCAGGGCATGGAGGTCTCCAAGGCAGCTGGGGAGGGTGGCTGCACGGAGCCCATCCCCACCTCCGTGTCTTTGCTTGGATCTCATTCCTTCTTCAATGGTAGATAGGGAGCTGTGCCCCCAGGGTTCCACCTGAAGGCACCATATCAAGAACAAAACATATAGTACGCTGAAAGCAATGCTATGCTTCAGTTCCTTGTTTTTCATCCTGCACACTGCATGGTTCATACTTTGTGTGCTGAACCATACGCACAGCAATTCTGTGAAGCAAGCATTAGGCCTAAGCACTAAAAACACACATCTTTCTTGGTTTGTAGGCTTTACTGCAGCAATCCACTTATTCTTAGAATTCTCTGCTGGGTTGTTTCCTCAGGTGGGGATGAAGAGCAGTTCCCCAGGGGCTGGGACATTAGGTTCTAATCCCACCCCCAGAAAATGTTTCCACTGGGTGAGCTGGGTTACTTCATCATGGCTGAGAATTACTAGTGACTGCGTAAACTGAATAAGCCAAGCAAATTATGAATCGTTTTTGGCATAATAAGAACTGATAGAATAGCAATTGGGCACTCTGCTTTGGTTCTATAAGACAGCACCAATAACTTTATTGAATTACTAGTATATATAAGAAAGGCGGCATGGTATGTTGGAGTGAATGAACTGTTATAGTCCTCACTGTGATCTGGCTCGTCTTCTTACTCCAAATTGATGCAAGTACTTGATGCTGTGTTAAGGGAGATGATTTTGGACATGTCCACAGATGCTGGTCTTATGTGGGTGATTTTCAGACTGGTCAAAATGTTTCCATTGGAGCCCGTTGTGAATATAAGGATACTGTGGAACATGAGGTCCTGCATGCTCTTGGCTTTTATCATGAACAGTCACGCACTGACCGAGATGATTATGTTAATATTTGGTGGGAACAAATTATTGATGGTAAGTAATAATGGTGAGAAGACATTAAAAAATCTGGCCTTTTCAGATATTTTGTGGCCCATTTTGAAATCTTATTACTTCATCTAGGTACTAAAACTGGATCTCAAAACTCTAGACTTTTCTAAAATCTGGTTTAGTAGGAATTTACTGGCAATTGCAGCTTTAGCATGGACATTTTGTCCTAGGCTACCGCAGCAGTGCCATGCCATGGGAGTTGCTGTTACATGAACAAGAAGGATGCAGACCGACAGATGTATTTTTACATCTCTCTCCCAACCCTGCCACTTCAGAGTTAGGGAGATTAAGTGTGACATTCCGTATTTTTCTTGCCTAAAAGGCAGAATGGTGGAATCCTCAAAACTTCTGCCTCAATCAGAAAAGGTGTTTTTAAAGAGTAATGTTTGGGTTTCCTCCTTATACCTGTGGCCTCACAATTTCTAATGCTGGGATTTCACTATTTATATGCTTCTGATTTGTTTTAAATATGTATATCTTACTTTTGCAATTTGTGAATTGCTCAGAGTGCCTTTAGCTAAACACTGAAAGTTATTATCAACAACAGTTATGTAAAACTATCAATATCAAGTAGTAGAGCGGATAAAATGAGAAAAAATGAATGAGAAAAAAACAAAGTCAGCTAAATGTCAGTTAGGCCAAATGCCTGTTGAAATCAAAGGTCAAATGATGCCAAGTTCTTCCAGGGCAGCATGTTCCATTGCCTGGATACTGCTATTGAGAAGATCCTCTCTCAACACCAGCAGCCAAACCTCTGATGGCAGTTGGAATGGGAGAAGGGCATGTCCTCCCTAACTGATGCCTGTTCAGGCAAGCAGTCCAGTAGTTACCCAGCTCCAAAACTACATATGGACTGAGGCAGGGAACTCTGAAAATAATCAAGCTAACACAAAATGCGAGCCCCTGCAGAAACTGTCATGGCTGCATGCTGCACTATTTCAGCTTTCTCATTGTTTCAGCAATAGCTCTTTTCAAAAAGCACATACCAAACTAGCGATAAGTAGGACATGGCCAAATACACCTTTTTAGGAATGGCTACTAACTGAAGCTGTTTCCACATTTCCGGTCATGGCCATCATCTGACCAACTAAGAGCAAATTTGAACCCAACATCACACCCACACTGAACATCAATCCCATGGATGATGAACCCAAGATGAACCCAAACCTCTTGAAGCAGCAGCCCTACTGTTCACCTAGTAGCCTGTCTGTCTTGACTGTGTTGAACCCCCATCCAGTCTGTTGCTTACCTCACTGCCAAGTAGTCTGAACCACTATGGCCTTGCTGGAATATCATAAAAAGCAGACAAATGTGTCAATCACTCCAGTTTCTCACATTAGCTCTCCCAGTGGTTGCAAGCAGGTGTTAAACAGCTTAGAGTAAGATGGAGCCATGCAGGGCACCAGGAACCAGAGAGCATGTGGCGCAATCAGATCTATGGCAAACCTTTGCGTGTATAAGAAGACAATTCTTGCAGAACCATTCCTAAAAGACAAATGTAATGGTATTTATTCCTAGGTCAGGCATATAACTTCAACAAATATGATGATGACTTCATTACTGATCTAAACACCCCCTATGATTATGAATCAGTCATGCATTATGGACCTTACTCATTCAACAAAAACAGCAGCATCCCTTCAATTACGACCAAAATTCCTGAATTCAATGATGTGATTGGCCAAAGCCAGGATCTGAGCAAAATAGACCTAGAAAGGCTTAATCGCATGTACAACTGTGGTAAGTTGATATTTCTTTGTGTACTTAAATCCTGATTTTATATATATTTTTATACACACACACACACAAATTGGGAATGACTAATCTAACCTTGTGCCTCTTGTTATACTCTAACCATGAGCAGCAGGTGGGAATCTGCATTAGTGCGCTGTATGCTGCTTGTATAGGCAACCAAATACCTTGCCCCAGAGCAATACTGATGGATAGTTATGAATCACTTGCAGCAAAGGAATTTCTAGCATTACCACAAAACGATACTAAGAAATTCTCTGTTTCTAAAACTTGAGTGTGATGCCTGAAAGTAACAAAAATACAGGGAGCAGAGAAATACAGGGAAGTATTAATATTGGGGAAATCGCTATGGCAACACTATCTGGAAGATTCATGTTGTTTTTCCTTGTACACCTATTACCTGGTCACCAGGAAAAAGCAGACTGGTGCTTGAGAATGCCCTTTTAATCTCTGTACTAGCCTTAGGGAAATTTAGGTGTTATATACATTATAATTAATAAATATGAGTAGAGTGTGAGAAAAGGGAAGATTAGCAATCGGCATCATTGTCAGGGATTTTGAAAAAATGCCTGGTTGTGCAAAGGAGGCTCAGACCACTTTCTCCCTTAAACGGCATTTGATAAATCCTGGATCCACATGGGCAGAATTCTTTCTGCCTGGTGTCATAAGCGCATATGGGCGAGAGTCACACGGACAGGACAGCACTCATTCATTTCCTCAGGTTGGAATGACTGAACATTGTTCCAACAAAAATGATTGGGAGAGTTTGGAGACCCTCTGTCTTTAAGCTCCATCAGGGAGATCCAAAGCACTTCAGCTGAATCTCTGACATGCGTAGATGAGCAAAGCAATAAGAGGCTGCAGCATGGGCTTACTTGCAAAGTCGCTACATCTCTTGAGAGAGTTCCACTGGACGCCACAGTGAATGTATGGCTGTGGTAGAAGAGATGGAACATCAGGCCTGCAAGCAGTGGGTAAAGTGGTCAAGTGTCCTTGCAGTGGGTCTCTGCCCGAACCTGGGGGCTTCTACGGCACATTTGGATCTGCTACCATGTTTTAATGTAAATGCTGTATTTTCACGAGAACACATATTTGCCTATTTCACAGCTTCCAGCCTGACCCTCCTTGACCAGTGCTCGTTTGAGTCCATTAACATCTGCGGCATGGTGCAAAGCAAAACAGATGATGCTGAGTGGCAGCGAACCGCAGTCGCAGCCAGTGCGAATGCCAGCAACTCGGAGCCCCGCTGCACAAGTAGGACATCACTTTGGATTTTTAATAGAGTAACTGATGAGGAAAGTTAACTTTTAATTTTATAACTTAGAAATAAAAGGCACAATGCAGCCAAAGTTATGTAGCTATTGCTCACATTTATTTTAGTGGGAGAGATTAAAGTATATGCTTAAATCTCTCCCAGGGAAACAAATGGGATTTCAGCACTGAATTTTGCTGGAAGTTTCTCAGAAGGTCATGTATATGGCTGAGCCATCAGCAAAGAACATTTTTGCTTTGGGGGGCACCAATATGTAAACCAAGGGTCAAAAATTGCCCTCCAATGCTTTTGCTGTAACCACATAATCTAATTTCAACATGATCTAATTTGGAATGTAGCACTTACTTTAAATGGGAGAGCGATGCAAACAATAGTCTTCCAATAGTCTCCTGCTGCTGGCCAGCCTCATAACTTACCTGCTGCAACAGGTAGATGTGGGAGTCACCTGAGAAGTCAGGTGTGCTCTTAGGAGGCAGCAACTCTCAGGTCTACTGTTCCGTAGTTCCCGCTAAGCAATATGGCCACATATGAGCCATTCTTAAAGATGTATGAGTTTTCATGACAGTCTGTGGCAAGTAGCCTTATGTAGAATAGGTACTGCAGTGCGAGGGAGGGAGAAAGAGAGAAGGAAAGAAGCGGCATCTCCCCCTTTTTTCAGAGAACCTTTTCAATGCTGATGGAGGAAGTAAATGGTCTCTCACCCCTGGGCGGTGCTGTATATATCAGTGTATAAGACGACCCTTGAAACCACAAACAGCAAAGCAAAAATTGGGAGTCATCTTATAGGGCTAACATACCAGAAAAACAGGCCAAAATATTCACCTTGTCTTATATGTGAGCTGTTTTATACACCAATATATACAATGTTTGTCCCATTTTCAAGAATAGCTGCAGTCTCCAATGCTTGCAACAATTAATTATGTGAGCAGATATGAAATATTTATATCCATGGAATCGATGCACCAGTTACCTTTCTCAGGAATATCCCTTACCTTGCAGTTTTAGCTGTAATATTTAATTTATTTCTATGCCAACCAATAGCCAAAGCTCCCTGGGCAGTGAACAACAATAATTAAACACTGAAAAGACAATATAAAATGATTTTAAAATGCCATGAAATCACACTAAAAAGTTTAAAAACACATTTGTTTTAGTGTTATTTTTATTATTTTCTTGACATAAATAGAATACAGAAAGAAGAAAGGTATATATGTAAAAGTAAAATAAACTAAAATAGAATAAAGTTGCCAAGGGATTTTGAACAAGTATAACCAATAAATTTCAACCGGCAAATTTCAAAGATAGCAAACATACCTATTTTTCCATCATTCAGTACTCTACGGAAGTTCAGCAAAGGGAACTATTATCCTATATGCTAACATATTTTCCAATTGCTTCATATCAACGATAACGATCAACTACTTTTTAAAGGCCTGGAAGAATGTTGTCCATGAGGTCTTGATGGGTCGGGCACGACTTTGCGAGAAAACAAAACAGAACAAAACAAAAACTTTTAAAAGACATTCATTTTACATCCTACTAATTATATTGTTGTTGTTGTTAGCCTCTGTGAGGTCCCTGCCAATTTGGTCCTTTATCATGCCCATCTTTGCATGAAACGTTCCCTTCATATATCCAGTTTTCTTGAAGAGATGTCTGGTCCTCCCTATTCTATTGCTTTCTTCTATTTCTTTGCACTGTTCAGTTAAGAAGGCATTCTTATCTCTTCTAGCTATTCTCTGGAATTCTGCATTCAGTTGGGTGTATCTTTCCCTTTCACCCTTGCCTTTCACTTCCCTTCTTTCCTCAGCTATTTGTAAAGCTTCCTCAGACAGCCATTTTGCTTTCTTGCGATTTTTTTTCTTTGGGATGGTTTTAGTTGCTACCTCTTGTACAATGTTGTGAACCTCCATCCAAAGTTCTTCAGGCACTCTGTCTATCCGATCTAATTCCTTAAATCTATTTGTCACCTCTACTGTATATTCATCAGGGATATGATTCAGGTCATACCTGAGTGGCCTAGTGCTTTTTCCTACTTTCTTCAATTTAAGCCTAAATTTTGCAACAAGAAGCTCATGAGCTGAGCCACAGTCAGCTCCTGGTCTATTTTTTACTGACTGTATAGAGCTTCTCCATCTTTGGCTGCAGAGCACATAGTCAAGCTGATTTCTGTGTTGACCATCTGGTGATGTCCATGTGTAGAGTCATCTCTTGGGTTGTTGGAAAAGAGTGTTTGCTATGACCATCGTATTCTCTTGACAAAATTCTACCAGCCTGTGCCCTGCTTCATTTTGTACTCCAAGGCCTGTTATTCTGGTTATCTTTTGGCTTCCTACTTTAGCATTCCAATCCCCCATGATGATATGGACATCATTTTTGGGTGTTAATTCTAGAAGGTGTTGTAGGCCTTCATAGAACCGGTCAACTTCAGCCTCTTCAGCATCAGTGGTTGGGGCATAGACTTGGACTACTGTGATGTTGAATGGTTTGCCTTGGATTCAAACTGAGATCATTCTGTCATTTTGGAGATTGTATCCCAGTACTGCTTTTCCTACTCTTTTATTGACTATGAAGGCGACTCCATTTCTTCTGAGGGATTCTTGCCTGCAGTAGTATACCTGATGGTCATCTGAATTAAATTCACCCATTCCTGTCCATTTTATTCACTGATTCCTATGATGTCGATGTTCAGTCTTGTCATCTCTTGTTTGACCACATCCAGCTTGCCTTGATTCATGGATCTTACATTCCAGGTTCCTATGGAGTATAGATCTTTGCAGCATCGGACTTTCCTTTCACCACCAGATACATCTGCAACTGAGTGTCCTTTCGGCTTTGACCCAGGCGCTTCATTCTTTCTGGCGCTACTAGTACTAGTCCTCCGCTCTTCCCCAGTAGCATATTGGACACCTTCTGACCTGAGAGGCTCATCTTCCGGCGTCATATCTTTTTGCCTTTTGGTACTGTCCATGGGGTTTTCATGGCAAAGATACTGGAGTGGGTTGCCATTTCCTTCTCCAGTGGATCACATTTTGTCAGAGCTCTCTGCTATGACCTGTCCGTCTTGGGTGGCCCTGCATGGCATAGCTCATAGCTTCATTAAGCTATGCAAGCCCCTTCGCCACAACAAGGCAGTGATCCATGAAGGAGCCTATTAATTATACTGAGTATAATAGAATTTCCATTTGACATTAAATTCTTCAATTGGACTTCAATTTACATAATTGGTTAATTTTGCCATCTTTGTGTATTCTGCCAACTTATTTTTCCAATCTTCAATTGCTGGGGATTCTGCTCTTTTCCATTTGAGGCAATTGTAATTCTTGCTGTAGTTGTCATGTATTTAAATAACTCTGACATATTCTTTGAAAAAGTCTCTGGCATTATATTCGAAAGCATATTCTTAGGATTCATAGGAAACTTTGTTTTAATGGTTTTTTATATTTCTGCATGTATTAATTTCCAAAATCTTTTAATAGTTTTACAAGTCTACCACATATGGTAGAAAGTCCCATCCACCCTGTTACATTTCCAGCATTTTCCATTATAGTTCTTATCTATTTTTTCTATATCTTTTGGAATAATATACCACCATTAAAACATCTTACACAGTTTAAAAACACATTTCAACAATTTATCGAGATAAAACTAGTCCATACTGCTGGGCCTGCTAAAAAAACAACTGACAATATCCACACCCTCATGTGCTATTTGGAGCTGGTAAATGCCTCAGCAAAGCGGGCAGTCTTAACCTGGTGCCAAAAAGATGGTGCAGTTAGGCTTCGGTGGAAGATCATTCTATAATTTGGAGGCTACCACAGAGAAAGCCTTCCTTCTTGTTGGCACCTTTGGAGGTGTCATTTTGTGGAAGACCTCAGTTGCTGAGCATAGTATCTGGGTACACTGTGGCTGGGAGAAGTATTCATCAGGTATGGTAGCCCCAAGATTTGTTAAAACCAGCACCCTGCATCAATTCAAGTAGCCCAGGATAGATGTTATAAGTTGGACCATCTGGTTCCTGTTTTTAGTCTGGCTGTCAATGATTTCATGTAGGAGTTAAATATAATGGGGGTCAAAAATGACCACTTAGGAGCCCCACAGTCTACAAAGCTGAGCAATGACAAGCACCACCTTCAGGAGCCAGCCCTCCACATTGGATCTGGACCACGGCAATGCAATAATGTCCACTTCCAACTCATCCCCCTACAGCAGAAGGATACTGTGGCTGATGGTACTTAAAGCTGCTGAGAAATTCAGGGGTATCAAGAGGGTCATACTCCCCTTGTCACTTTGCTGGCATACGTCATCGTGCAAGGGAACCCAAGCCGTGTCTGTATCAGTAACTGGCCTGATTCCTGCCTGAAAGTTCACCCAGAGGAGCAGAGTGCCTGAAGTTGGTTGGCCACCACCTGCTCTAGGACTTGACCAGGAAGGAAACAGTTGCCGCGGCCTAAAGTTATTGGGGCCTTCCAAGTCCAAAGCATATTTCTTCGATAGTGGTCTCAGCAGTGGCTCTTCAAGGCAGCATGGGAGCATGGAGATGTAGGGTGGCCCTTGTGGTGCCCTCCAAAATGGCAGCCCCCCCCCCCATCACCCTGTGTGGAGGTGACTCCAGGTAAGAGCCATTTGCAGCCCACCTGGTATGAGCTGCCGATGAGTCACAGCACAGGGAAGTCTGTTTGTCATTTCTGCTCCACTGCTGTTGGTGATGCTCCCCTACACTAGAAGCAGCAGAAGGTAAGCAGCAGTCCTGGGCAGGGCATGAGATGGTAGGGACGGCTCAGTGTGCAGTGCACAGGAAATAGCTTTCTTGATGTCAGAGCCCGACTAGTATTTTGCTTTCCCTTGTGTTCTATAGTCATCATGAAGATACTCATGTTGTGGTTAGCTTCTACAATTATTGTCCAAAAGTCACACAAGTCTAATTATAATGTTAAACCATGTATTTGCATCTACTTTCTAGAGAGGGGCTATTTTATGCACTTCAATACCACAGTAGGGCATCCAAATGAAACAGCTCTTTTGGAATCCCGTATTTTCTACCCAAGGAGGAACACAAAGTGCCTCCAGTTCTTTTACAAAATTGATGGCAGCCTGAAAGATAAACTCATTGTCTGGATTAAAAGAGATGATGGAAGTGGAAATATTAGGAAGATGGCGCAACTGCGCTCACTCTCTGGTAAGTCTTGAAGTTTCCCTTAAAACCTTATTTACAACTAAGCATTCAAATGTATGCTTTAATTTCCAGCAAGCTTGCTAGATATCCTTTGGATTTTTTATGCTCTGAGCCTAATCATTGGGTCTAGTCATGGGACTTCCACTGCAGGGACCTCTGCAATGAGAATTTCCATGTCCAGAACAACAGAGCTCTGTGAAAGCAGCTGTCAGGTGGACTCCGGGGGATGGCGACGACAGGAAGGCCTGGAGGAATGTTGTCCATGGGGTCGTGAAGGGTCGGACACGACTTCGGAACTAACAACAATTACTCCACTCACTAACTTGTCCCATGATGCTCACTCCACTCCATCCTCCTTGTGCTATGTCTGCCATGATATCCCAAGATTTCTTCAGACCAGCTGTCTAGTGCTTTTTTATATGCTGTGTTTTTTTCTCTGGTATATATATGAGTGTGTACTTGCTGGGGCCAGGAGGAGTGGTTTTAATAGGCTGGTGGGGAAAATAAGTGTTCTAGCTGGGTTTCAGCAAAACAGCTGCAATTTGGAGACCTTTCAGTTCTGTATGTATGTTACTGAATTCTATAGAACTGATACTCAGATGTTCACAGGATTGCAGCTTTAACAGGCATTGATGCTGCAAAACAAAAACAGAAAACAAAAAAACCCCAACCCAAAAAAACCCCAGGTTTTTCTCTTTCCTTTTACAGCTGATGGAGAACAGCACTGGAAGTTTGCAAACATTCCTTTTAACAGCCAAGCCAAATTCCGCTATGTTTTTCATGGCATTAAAGGAGATCCATCGACTTCTACTGGTGGCATTAACATTGATGACATTAGTCTGACGGAAACACAGTGCCCCACTGGCGTCTGGCAGATAAGAAACTTTACCTCTGCTTTACAAAATACAGCCAAAGGAGATTATATTGCCAGTCCGGTATTCTTTAACTCGGAGGGCTATTGCTTTGTGCTCAGTCTGTCTCCTCATGGCCCAGTCAACTCAAGTGGAAGTTACCTGGGAATCATGTTTGCTTTGTGCAGCGCTGAAAATGATGGAGGCCTAGAGTGGCCAGCAGGAGATAGGCAGGTGACATTCACCATAGTGGATCAAAATCCCGATATCACCCAAAGGATGTCCGCAAGTCGGAGCTTTGTCACAGATCCTAACCAAATTCACAGTAAGTCTAAGAAGTGCCCTCTGTGTCTCTGCATGAGATTCTCTGCCTGCCTGCTAGCAGTCTCTCCACAAACTTAGCATGTGTATTAAGGGGGTCCTTCGTGTGTGCAGCCTGGGATAAACCTGATGTCTGTGTAGGTGGGCTGGAAGCCTCTCTAGTCTCTGGCCTCCCTAAAAAGCAGGAGGCTACACAGTCACTTCCACCTGAAGCCAGAGGGAGGAGTCCGAGGGCTAGAGCCATGCAGCTGCTCCTGCTCCTGCAATGAAGTGGGCCTCCTCTTCAGATGAGGCATAGAGAGGGCCCTCCAATGGGGCAGGCATAAGATACCAAACGCTGACAGCTACTTAACTCTGCGGTGTTCCAATCCATGCAGTCTGTCCTTTTGTGAACACATTATTTATTTACTGCATTTCTGTACCATCCCATAGCCCACAGGACTCTCTGGGCAGTTTACAGATATTGAAATCATAAAAGCAATTCTTAAAATTCTCATTAAAACAGTACAAACAATATATGCCTGAAATACAGTAAGGCAAAAGTCGAGGACAAACAAGCAGGCACAACAGCAATTTATGAACAAGATTTAAAGTGGTTCAGCAGGAAGACACATGGGATTAGCTATTTAAATATTTTAGAAACAAAAAGGGTTTTTCGTGGCACTGAAAAGATGTCAGGGATGGCATTAGATGCATTTCCCTGGGGAGCAATATATAAAGATCTAGTCCTAGACTATATAGCTGATTTTTGTTAGCTTCTGCTTCCCAATATTTTCTGAATGTATTTTTCATCCAGAATTTTTCTTGTGCACATTCCTAATAATTAGGAGATTATTGGCATCTATATGTTGTTTCCATTAGACAGAGAAAAACTTCTGGCAATTATGAATGTGAAAATTGACTAGCAAACATATTGGATCCTACAAGGAAATAAGATGATACTAAAAACTAGTTATTGTTCATCTTCTAATATTTTATAGTATCAGTGAACTAGGAATGCCAGTTCAAAAGAAAATCTGGGCCAAATTTTAATATAAATCTGGAGTGAGCAACCCCTGAGAGGTTAGCAAAGTTGTGTCTAAATCAGACTAAGCCCGATCCTGCCTTGTTGAGTCCTGCATTTAAGGCAGCATGTCTTACAACATCAGCAGATTCTGCAAAAGTACCAACACCTAAAAATGAACAAGACAAGTCCAGCCAATAAATAAAACCCAAGCAAGATGCCAAACATTACCTGAATATACAAAAACATTTTCTGGGAAACAAGTAGGTGCTGCCAAATATGCCAAGCAGCAATATTCAAGAGATTGGATGAAAAGGTGATACTTCCTCCCATTTCTAGAATACTTGTCCCCTGACAGTTTCATAGTGCTATTAAATATGGGGAGGGGGGACTTGTAGCCTCCTGTAGCACACAGCTGCCAGAACCACCTTTTGGAATGGACCTGCCAAGAATCAAGATAGACACAGCTCCAATTCCTATCCCTATCAGGTGTTATCACAACTGATAAAAGCCTTGGAGATCTACAGAATTCTATCTACCGTATTTTTCGCTCTATAAGACGCACCTAGTTTTTAGAGGAGGAAAACAAGAAAAAAAACCTTCTGAATCAAATGGGCACATAATCACAGGCACATTCCCCATCACTTCCCCATGGGCTGCACATCTGACAGACTTACTGCACACATATATTTGCTCTAAGACGCACAGACATTTCCCCTTACTTTTGAGGGGGGAAAAAGTGCGTCTTATAGAGCAAAAAATACGGTAAATGGCTAGCTTTATGAAGAGAAACAAGTGAAATCTTCTCACCCTGCCTCTGTCTTAGCATCTACCATATATCAAGGCAGTTTCAAAACTGGGTGAGATGGTGTACAGAAACAGGATGAGAAGATTTCGCTTGTTTCTCTTCATAAGGCTAGCCTGGTCTGTTTCAGCCCTAGCAGTCAGGCCTGGACATGAGCATGCATGTCCAAGGACAGAGTGTTTAAGAAAAAAGCAGCAGCAATGCAATTACCTCTTCTGCAGCAAAGCACACCCTGAAAGGTTGCCCTTCTTCTCAATTGCACGTAGGCTAGGTATTGCACTTTTAGTGCTCGTTCAACGTCTATATATCATTATTAGGATTTCGAATCCTTCCACACATGCTGAAAGTCACTCTCAGGGCACACTGATCTATTTTGATATCTTTATGGTCTTGTTTTTTGTATTGCAGATGGCAAACTACTTTGGGATAAACCCTCTATTACTGGATCTGTAGATCCTTTATATGGCCGCTACATAGGTCCATTCTGGGGCTGGAACTACATCTTACCACACAGTGAATTACATCGGAAGAGTTTCCTTAAAGATGATACATTGATGGTCTTTGTAAATTTTGAAGGTAACGTTCCATGTTATTGCCAATATTTTATTGACCTCTAGAAAATATGATGGTAGGAAACTTGGGGAAGATGTAAAGTATTCCCATTGTGTGATTATTTATCAGAGCTGGGCCAGTTTTCTTTTAATTATCATCAAGGCATCCTTTCTCCCTAAGCCATGTTGCTATTTATTTATAATATTTATATCCCACCCTTTCTTTCCAAGTAACGCAAGGCAGCTTATGTAATTCTCCTCTCAGTCGTGTCATCAGAGCAACAACCCTGTGAGGTAGGTTGGGCTGAGAGTCTGTGCCTGGTCCAAAGCCACCCCGTGAGCTCTGTGGCTGAGCAGGGACTCAAACCCAGATCAACTGAGCCCCAGTCCTGCACTCCTAACCACTGCACCACCCTGCCTTTAACAAGCCCACAGAAAATGAATCCGTGTCCTGTTCTTTCCCAAGTAGTGCAGTGGCAGTTTTTTTTTTAGCTGAGTTTTCACTTTAAAACATGCATGTGCAGTGCTTACCTTGTTTTCATGCAAATGTGTGCTTATTATATGCATCAAAGCAATCTGTGTGCTTTCCTACTTTTAATGTGAAAAGCAGCTTTTTGTCTCGGATGAATTGCTGCCAAAATTCACTGCCCATTCAGTGGCAGAATTTTTTCCAGGGGGAAGACAGCCAACAGGCTTCCCATAGTTCAAAGTGTCCCCACACCTTCTGAATCGCTTGCCCCAGCTGGACAAAGACTTGCTAGCAGGCTTGAGAAGGAGAGTGCGGCAGTGTGTCTGTTCAACAGGGTGGACAACATTTTCAGTACAAAGGAAAAGCATAGGAAGAGAGGAGGGCTTGGGAGGAAAAGATAAGTTCATTCTTGGGAATTCTGACTCTGAGAGGAGGACAGACTCTCTAAAGAGAGAGAGCAGAAACAGATGTAGGACTGGAGTGCAGGTGAGAATTCAGCTTGCACAGCCACCGTATGGCACAGTAGTCTGAGTCAGACTGACTCGAAGGAGGAGGACAGGGCTGTGCACAGCCATGTGGCTGGTGGCTCGGGAGACAGAAGCACAAGGATCTACCTGGGTGTCAGCAGTCTGACTTGCTCTAAGCCAGGGACCCTGCAGCAGCACTTCCACGGTTTTTACAGTCGCAGCCTCTCTGTGCTCTGGACTCACACTGCAAAGGTGAGACTAGCAGTGAGACTTGGAGGAATCCATAGAGAGCAAGAGGACTGTTATGCTCCAGGTCTACCCGGCCCAAGACAGTGCATAGGAGAAGCAAAGAAAGAGACCAAGAGAAGATGGGAAGCAAGTCCGTCAAAGTAGCTGCAGCGATCGAATGACAGATGAGTTGAATACGCTTTAAAGAGAGTGTGATGAACATGCATATGTAAAACACCTTGTGGTCTAAGAGGTTCTGTCAAAGGCCATTAGGACTGAGCCTGCATAATGTCCTGGAGTAATTCTGGGAAATGTTGGCTTTGAACACAGTAGTGTAACAAGTGACCACCATCTAGCTTTATAGATACATGCCAGCATCAGTTGCATGTATGGAAGCCTGTTTCCACATGCAAGCCCATCTTACTGGAGTGCAGAAAAGATGTTGAGCTGCGTGCTAAAGAGGTCCCCTGGCTTATGCAAGCAAGAACAATAACCCCATATTTTCTCTTTTTTCTTGTATTCGCAGTTGTTGAAGATCCAGGTAGCGTTTTATAAGCTTTCTGACTTCATATATCAGTGTTCTCCCCAAGCAAGTGTGTATCTCCTGTGACTTCTTGGAGGCCAGTTTTCTGGCACAATATGAATTGTGGATTGATGGTTTGAAAAGAAGCAAATATCAAAATAGTATACAAATGCCTTGATTCACATGTAGTTCTTTTGACGTTTGAGACTGTACCTCACTTCGTGGTTATGCAAGTCATATCTTATAGCCATTGTTGCTGCGTGCATCCTACAAATACATTGTGTTTGAAGTGGTTCAAGAAGATGGCAATAATGGTGGTGGTGCTGCACTGGCAGTGGGTCCTGCAGGCACAAGGTTATCAGCAGAGGCACAGCTGATGCTTCTGAAAGCAACCCCAGAAATGCAGCACAGTGCCCATTCCTGGGACTGGGCCAGTCCCTCCTGCTACCTCCACTAACCTGCTCCATCCCCAAAACAAGCTGGTACCTGGGCAACTGTGGAAGATGTATCATAACAGCACAGACAACACACAATATCTAACATGTAGCATTTAAAATAAAATTATTCAAAACATTACAGAAGTTTAAGTAAGCATCAGATTGTATAGTTAGAACCATCTGTAACCAGCAGCACAGACATTTAAAATGCTCCACAAATTCTGTGCCAAGGAAACTTCAATTATGCGTGTAAAATATGTTACTATAATTAATATCAATGTATCTACTTCTTTTTCATAATATATTCTGCCATGATGATAGCGGTTTCAGCATGTTTGGATTTTTGAAACAGTGGTAGAATAAATAGAAAAGACAAAACAGGCATGGACTCCTGTTTTATAAGTGCATAGGCAGCACCTGTTTTGTTTTTATTATTTCTACAGCGCCTAAGAGTTGCAATTCTCTTCATAAAAACAATACCAAGCTTTTAGGGGCAAAACCTATGTACCTAGATATAGCAATCTGTTTAAAATTTCTTGTAAACCACCCTGGGACTATGGGAATAGAGTAGTGTGTATATATATATTAAAATATATAATATATAGATAAAAGTAAAATAAAAGTTGGCTCTTTGTGAGGCATCTAAAACAGTGAGCACCCCTTTTTGAATTAGAAGACCCCCAGTTCAAGGTTAGCAGGGTCTCCTTTCGACATCCCTTACTCAGGTTGGGACCCCACACCATGCCTGCATGATTTAAAGCCAGAGACTGTAGTCAGGTCAGTGCTTTCACCACCTGTTTCCATCTCCTGTCCCCAGCTGTCTGGTTCCCACTTTCCCCAAGATCATTATTTCCTCCCCCACTTGGGAAAGCAAGAAACTGATATGGATCAGAAGAAATATGGAGGAATTGATTAGCTCAAGTATTACCACTGAACACATGAAAAACCCCTCAAGATTTTTCCAGAGTGCTTCAACTAACTAGGTTTTTGGGCAGTCAGATAGATAATCATGTATCCCGAACTAGTACAAGTCCAAAAACAAAAAACAAACCCCAAAAAATCCTCCACACATTTTGGCTTCTAATATTGCACTGCTAATGTATTTTCAGGCTTTCTACCATAGGTATATATCCTAAATAAAGTTAGAGATGAGATTCTCTGAATGACAAGGCCATACGCGATGCCATAGCCTTCATTATTTAGTTAACTGTTAAATTTATTTCAATGTTAACATGGAAGTCTGTGAGAAGGCATCAGGAAGGATCAGCCATGCATCCATCCACCACTGACTTCTGCTTCCAGCATACAGACCTGTTTATTTGCAGACTGCTGGACTGTTGAGTGCTTCCAAGTGACCCCATGCAGGACCAATCAAAAGACACTGTTCGGATAAGAAACAGTGGGAAAAATTCACTGAGTTCACTGAAAATGATACTGCTGTCTTTTGTTGCATTTTATTCATGGTGTCTGTCTAAGAAAATAAACTTTTGTAGGAGCTGTTCACACATAACACAAATGGTTACTGTGCAGTTACCTTTCTCACCTTGTATCCTGTACACATTTGCTAAGTAACTACCCATGAGTAGTCTCCATGCACCTCCATCTTCCCTCTGGATGGCTGACATGCATCCCATCAGCCCCTGCAGCTGGGAACCAATCCCAGGACACACACTCCTGCCTTTGTCTCCTGCCTCTCCCCCATTGGCTCACACACCTGCCTGGGCACATTCTCAGCTGGTTGCTGCTTTTCCTCACCCTGCTGTTCCGTGGAGGCCCTGTCTACTCATTAGAGCAGCACAGTGGTGCCGCCCCACACTCACCGTTGCTGGAGACACTTTCTGTCCTCCCTCCTGGCAGGTGCTCCTCAGTGCCCTCCCACCCCACCGTCACCTTGTCTGCTGCCTGGCCAATCATCCACCTACCCACCTTCTGGCCGAGTCACCCACCTTGTACCTTCCCGCTGCCTGGCTAATGTCCAAGATGCCTGGATTCTGCAGCAAGGCAATGCTATTGTCTCATGACCTCCCACCCTTTGTGCTTGCTCTCCCACGCTGTCCCATCCCTTGCACAGAAAATGGGGATGGTGCGTGTGGATTCGTGTGAGAGGCAGGGACTTGGGGGCAGCATGCAAGAGTTCGTGTGAAGGGTAGCTGCGCATGAGGCAATAGCAGAGTGCTTACATGTGACCCGGACATCTCTGTGATTGGCCTGGCAGCAAGTGAGGTGAGTGACCTGGCCAGGAGGTGGGAAGGCAGGCATTTGGCCAGGTTGCGTGTAAGTGGGTGACCAGCTAGGTGGTGGGTAGGCAGGCAATCTGCCAGACAGCAGATGTGGTGGCAGTGGGGCGGCTGGGCATTGGAGAGTGTGTGCTGGGAGGAAGGACTGGGAACACAGAAGCAGCCAATCAGCACCCTCTCTGCTAGCAACTCAGCTGTTAATAGGCAAACAGGGCAGCAAAAGATGGTGGCAGAAGCCACTGCAACAGGCTTGCCTCCAAACTTGCAGGCCAAAATGGGCAAACCATGGAAGAACATTGTAATTGACTTCACTCATAATGGGAAGCATGCGGAAATGTGAAAACCTTACCACAGACTGTTGGTTCTCCATGGTGATTCAAGGTAACATAACATGCCATGTTTTACCATGTTTCCAGTATGCACACATACAAGCCACCCCTGCCATGGTTTGTCATTATGTGTGAATGTAGCCATAGTGTGCTGAATTTCTATTTTCATAATCAGGGTTAGTTTCTAAATTTGCATCTATATATAGGAAATGGCAACACACTCCAGTATCCTAGCCATGAAAACCCAACAGACAGTACCAAAAGGCAAAAAGAGGGGCATAAGACGCCGGAAGATGAGCCCCTCAGGTTGGAAGGTGTCCAATATGCTACTGGGGATGAGCAGAGGGCTAGTACTAGTAGCGCCAGAAAGAATGAAGCAACTGGGTCAAAGCTGAAAGGACACTCAGTTGCAGATGTATCTGGTGGTGAAAGGAAAGTCCGATGCTGCAAAGATCTATACTCCACAGGAACCTAGAACGTAAGATCCATGAATCAAAGCAAGCTGGACGTGGTCAACGAGATGACAAGACTGAACATCGACATCTTAGGAATCAGTGAACTAAAATGGACAGGAATGGGTGAATTTAATTCAGATGACCATCAGGTATGCTACTGAGGGCAAGAATCCTTTAGAAGAAATGGAGTAGCCTTCATAGTCAATAAAAGAGTAGGAAAAGCAGTCCTGGGATACAATCCCCAAAATGACAGAATGATCTCAGTTCGAATCCAAGGGAAACCATTCAACAGCACAATAGTCCAAGTCTATGCCCCAACCACTGGTGCTGAAGAGGCTGAAGTTGACCGGTTCTGTGAAGGTCTACAACACCTTCTTGAATTAATACCCAAAAATGATGTCCTTATCATCATGGGGGATTGGAATGCTAAAGTAGGAAACCAAAAGAAAACTGGAATAACAGGCAAGTTTGGCCGTGGAGTACAAAATGAAGCAGGGCACAGGCTGGTAGAATTTTGTCAAGAGAATACGATGGTCATAGCAAACACTCTTTTCCGACAACCCGAGAGACGACTCTACACATGGACATCAACAGACAGTTGACTATATGCTCTGCAGCTAAAGATGGAGAAGCTCTATACAGTCAGTAAAAACTAGACCAGGAGCTGACTGTGGCAAGGGAGAAAGAGAAAGATACACCCAACTGAATGCAGAATTCCAGAGAATAGCTAGAAGAGATAAGAATGCCTTCTTAAATGAACAGTGCAAAGAAATAGAAGAAAGCAATAGAATAGGATCAGACATCTCTTCAAGAAAACTGGATATATGAAGGGAACGTTTCATGCAAAGATGGGCATGATAAAGGACCAAATTGGCAGGGACCTCACAGAGGCAGAAGAGATTAAGAAGAGGTGGCAAGATTACACAGAAGAACTATACAAGAAAGAGCTTAACTTCCCTGATAACAACGATGGGGTGGTCACTGACTTCGAGCCAGACATCCTGGAATGTGAAGTCAAATGGGCCTTAGGAAGTCTGAGCAACAACAAAGCTAGTGGAGGTGACAGTATTCCAGCTGAGCTATTCAAAATCTTAAAAGATGATGCTGTAAAAGTGCTACACTCAATATGCCAGCAAATTTGGAAAACTCAACAGTGGCCACAGGATTGGAAAGGTCAGTTTACATTCCGATCCCAAAGAAGGGCAATGCCAAAGAATGTTCAAACTACCGCACCATTGCACTCATTTCACATGCTAGCAAAGTTATGCTCAAAATCCTACGAGCTAGGCTCCAGCAATATGTGGACGGAGAACTACCAGAAGTACAGGCAGGATTTTGAAGAGGGAGAGAAACTAGAGACCAATTGCCAACATACGCTGAATCATGGAGAAAGTTAGGGAGTTCCAGAAAAACATCTACTTCTGCTTCATTGACTATGCTAAAGCCTTTGATTGTGTGGATCACAACAAATTGTGGCAAGTTCATAAAGAGATGGGAGTACCAAACCATCTTATTTGTCTCTTGAGAAACCTATAGGCGGGTCAAGAAGCAACAGTGAGAACTGGACATGGAACCACTGATTGGTTCAAAATTGAGAAAGGAGTTTGGCAAGGCTGTATATTGCTGCCCTGCCTATTTAACTTATATGCAGAGCACATCATGAGAAAGGCGGGGCTAGATGAATCACCAGTTGGAATTAAGATTGCTGGGAGAAATATCAACAACCTCAGATATGCAGATGATACCACTCTCATGGCAAAAAGTGAAGAGGAACTAAAGAGCCTCTTGATGCGGGTAAAGGAGGAGAGTGTAAAAGTTGGCTTGAAACTCAACATTAAGAAAACTAAGATCATGGCATCCGGTCCTCTCACTTCCTGGCAAATAGATGGGGAAGAAATGGAGGTAGTGACAGATTTTATTTTCCTAGGCTCTAAGATCACCACAGACGTGGGACTGCAGCCAGGAAATTAAATGATGCTTGCTCCTGCGGAGGAAAGCTATGACAAATCTAGACAGCATACTATAAAGCAGAGACATCACCCTGCCAACTTAAGTGCGTATAGTCAAGGCTATGGCTTTCCCAGTTGCAATGTATGACTGTGAAAGCTGGACCATAAGGAAGGCTGAGTGCCAAAAGACTGAGGCCTTTGAATTGTGGTGCTGGAGGAGGCTCCTGTGAGTCCGTTGGACCGCAAGGCGATCAAACTGTTCAGTCCTAGAGAGATCAACCCTGACTGCTCTTTAGAAGGCCAGATCCTGAAGATGAAACTCAAATACTTTGGCCACCTAATGAGAAGGAAGGACTCCCTGGAGAAGAGACTAATGCTGCGAACAATAGATGGCAAAAGAAGAAGGGGATGGCAGAGAATGAGGTGGCTAGTTGGAGTCACTGAAGCTGTTGGTGTGAGTTTGAGTGGACGCCGGAGGATGATGGAGGACATGAAGGCCTGGAGGAATGTTGTCCATGGGGTCACGATGGGTCGGACACGACTTCCAAGACTAACAACAACAACATATACCTCAGCATTTGCTAATTTTATGGAGACCAGTACCTTCTTTTGTCCTCCTTTTTGGTGATGCATTTCCTCTTTGCTGGTTATTCCTCTTTGCCCTTATCCTACCACCAAATCTTTTAATGCTCCTGGTTAATAACTAGCCATAGTGGGAATTACTTTCTTCTGCTCTTGTTACCATGCTGCTGAGTTGGCTCACTCCCGAAATGCTAAGGAGAGATTTCTGTAGAAATTGAAATCTGTTTTAGCTATTCTACAGCTGAGTCAACAATTTATGTTTGGCCATTTGAAAGATGACTGTAGAAATTGATTTGTGCAGTCACAGTGATATGAAAGATGAATTTTAAATATTGTGTTCAAAAGTTCATCTTCTGACCTGAAATCATTCTAGAGGGCTGGGTTTAATCAGAAACAATGAAAGTACATCAGAGCATATTAGGAACCTAAATATATAAGAACTATAGCAAGAAGAACAGCTGAGCAAAATGCTTAGCATTATGGTCAATGCTGCCCCTGTAAAATTTCAGGACCGTTCTTACAGGTTCTCTTCAGAGGATGATTTACCTGATCAGGCCTTATCGCCACTGTGAAGAAGGAATGCATTCACATATCCAACAGAGCTCTCTTCCCACATAACCAGTATTAATTACATTCCCCAGGACATCTGGTGCTCAAGACAGAATTGACTGTGTGTCTTGATTTAATCAAAGAGGCACTTGAAGAAATGAATGTTTTGTTCAGAATATGGTCACTTCAAATGCAGATATAATCTCACTTTCATGGAAATGTTTACGAACATCTTATGCCTATTTCAACTCACCTACCTATCATAGAATCATAGAATAGGAAGAGTTGGAAGGGGCCTTCTGGACCATTGAGTCCAGCCCCCTGCTAAGTGCAGGACTCCAAGTTGAAGCATCCCTGGCAGATGGCTCTCTGTGGAGAACCCACAATATGCCCAGGTGATTGGTCCCATTGCTGTTCTGTTCTAACAGTCAGGAAGCTTTTCCTGGTGCCCAGCTAGAATCTGGTTTCCTACAATTTAACCCTATTATTCCATGTCCTGCACTCTGGGGATGATTGAGAAGAGATCCTGGCCCTCCTCTATTTGACAGCCTTTCAAGTATTTGAAAAGTGCTCTCCTATCTCCCTTCAGCCTTCTCCAGGACAAACATGTTCAGTTCTTTCAATCTCTCCTCACAGGGCACTAGTTCCAGTCTCCTGATTATCTTTGCTGCCCTTTTTCCAGGTTGTCTGCATCTTTCTTGGAGTGATACCCAGAACTGAACTGAATACTCAAGATAGGGTTTACTAAAGCTGAACAGAAGGGAACCAGTACCTCATGTGATTTGGAAGTGATCCTTCTATTAATGCAGCCTAAAATAGCATTTTCCCCTTTTGCAGCCATATCCCATTGAAGTGTTTTTGCATGTGGGCTTAAACCCATGGTTTGAAAATGCTATGAAGTGACAACTGGTTGCTCATATTTTGGCAATGTCCAGTAGGTGGGGGCGGAGGGAAGAAAGCTCCCAGTTTCCCTAAAGTATTGCCGCTACAAGTTGCTTTATATAAGAGATGAGATCTGTTTGTTCCAGCCATGTCAGCCACGTCTTTTTATAGAGCCTTCCCACTCTTCAGCTTCATAATAATTTTTGCGTGTTGCACATCATTTTCAGTAAGTCTCAGTGCAAACATGTCAACCTTATTTTGTCTTTCTGTGATTGACAAGGAAAAGAATAATTTTCCTTCTTTTTTAGGTAAAGCACCTACAACAGAAGGATGGTAAGAATTCTTGAATGCTCTCTCTTAATATTTATTTCTCCCTTCTTTGAGAGTTAAGAATGAAAAGTCTGAACTAAAAAATTAATAATATTCTTTTCATTGAATAGATGCTGATGCTGGTGAACTAAGAGAAGATATTCCAGAAATAAATTCAGGTGGGTTGCACTGAGAAAAATGTTAGGTTGGTATCATCCCCCTTCCCCTCCCAAACCCATAAATGATATTTTTAAACTGGTATACAGAATGAGGAGGGATCCTGTTCCCTGAATCTCTATCAACATTCTGCCATTTCACCCAGTGGCTTTACTTGTTTTTTGGCTTTGATGGAAAGGACATTGCCTATGTACAGTGCATGGTGTAATAACTTGGTGAGCTAGGTTAAGATACCTGGGAGACTAATGCACTCCAATTTTCAGGTATTCAAGAGATACATTCTCAGTCGAATTGAGTAAGGGGGTGTAGCAGGGCACCCAGGATAATGCAGAGGCCCAACTGCCTCTCCCCTATCCTCTTGCAGCTGGCATGGAGAGTCCAGGGCTTGATTCCAGAGAAAGAGGGAATTCCAGCTGGCGGGGAGATGAGGGAGCAAAAGCAGCCAGGATATGAGTTATCCTGAACCTTCTGCAGCCTTTTTCTCTCTCCTCCAAAGTGCCTTCAGTAGTAAGGCAGAAAAGTCTGTCTGGTGCAAACACTAAGTCTGGAGTGTCTCTCTCTCTCTCTCTCTCTCTCTCTCTCTCTCTCTCTCTCTCTCTCTGTGTGTGTGTGTGTGTGTGTGTGTGTGTGTGTGTGTGTGTGAAAATACAGCTTTCTATGTATCAAAAAATTCAACAAAGGTAGACCAAATAGTCAAGCAAGGGGCCATTTGCAGATGGCACTTAGATACAACCTGTTCAAATGTGTTGTAAGATTCTCATTCCACTGCATTACAGGAGATGTGTGGTTATCCATCGAAAGCTGTAATTGCAGTCTTTTTGTGCTGGTGCTACATCCCTGCAAACCCGGGCTCTGTTACAGCTCTGATAAAAGCAGAGATAGATTAGATTAGATTCAGATACATCCAGCATTATTTTGTTTCTCTTCTACTTAAGAATGGCATTCTTATTTATGGCCGTATTGCATATTTTAGTTTTACTTTTTTGTATAGAAATAGTAGTAATTTTGTCAAAATTGTTCTGTAAACGTCTTCAGATAGTGAAAAATTAGCTTAAATGATCTGAGACTTTGTTTTTTGCATTTGATCAAATCATTGCCATCTTCATACCTTTCCTTCTAGCTGCTGGCCTCAGCCTCTTCCAGGGGGATATTTTACTACCTGTGAGTTTTGTTTTTTTAATCTCTTACATTTCTTCAACATGGAAGTATTTTGAGTGCTGAACAGCAGACTCCAATCATATTTCCCCATTTTCAACAGAGGAAACGCAGCGCACTGGGAGACGAGAATTCCCGATGGACAATTCCCATTCCGTTCATTCTGGCTGACAGTCTGGGTAAAATCAATATTACTGTGGTGCTGTAGGGGCTGAAATCTGACCCAATTGTGATTTGGGAACAATGTGATCCCGGAGAAAAATGTATGCACATGTGTGAGAGAGCATCTATGGGCAGCAATTTATGTATTGATTAAACTGATATTCCACTTTATTGGCCGAAGGGATCGCTAAGTGGATTACAATAAAATAAAAACATCCTATAACAACAAAAGTAATAAATTAAAACACACAAGAATAAACAAGAAAAAACTATAAAACAAAACAGTACACAGCCAAGGCATAATAATTTAAAACAGTATAGATAAAAACAGCAATACCAGTAAAGTTATCAAGATAAAATCAACAATTAAAATGTCTAGAAAATAAAGTTGCTTTTGCCTGGCGCTGAAAAGGTTGCAATGAGAGCAGCAGGCCTACTGCTTCCGGGAGGCTGCTCCATGGACCAGGCGCAGTACAGAGAAGGCCCTCTTCTATCCCAGTGAAAGCGCAGAAGAGACAAGCAATGGGGTGGGGGGTTTCAGGAGAAGGAGAGCTGGCCTTCCATGAAACAGATTACTGGTGGTTCGGAACACTGCTGGTTGCGAGGCATTATTATTACATGTCCTGCGGTTTGCTCCCCCGCCGCCTTGCGTAGAGTCATTTGGACATTTTATTCGATTTTTGTAGCTAGCTGTGCCTGACAAGGCAGCCCTTTTGTGGTGGTGCCCATGACAGAGTATCCAGTTGCCTGATGTGCACATGGACTAAAAAGGTGGTCCGCTGCCCTCCCATAGAGCCAGGGCAGATGCCTGGATGCCATTTTGAGTTGCCAGCTGTGCATCAGGCTTCCTTCGCCTTTGTAGTGGAACAGAAGGGGTTCCTCTTTGATGCACTTCTCATATGCCTCTCCGCAACTTATCTGTAATCCTTTTCTTTCTCATAATTATCCTTATTTTGATAGGATAGTCACCTTCCTATTTTATTGCACAGGATACAAGCCTGGAGACTTTAATGTGGTTACGTAATGGATGCCTAGGCTTCATACTACAATCCCTGTCATCCGCAGTCAGAGGGGAATGTCCTGGCACTTGCACAGGACCGCCCTCCTCAAAGTAGGTGAGATGTGGCTGAGACTTTGGGGCCAGAGACACATTTGGCTGTTTGAAAAGCTGTCCTGGACACCACCACAAAATGGCTGCCAGGGAAGTCATGAGGAAGGACTGTCAGCCTGAAAGACTGAGGACAAGGCAGAGGCGGGGCTCAACTCCAACACACTGAGCACCTCCTTTGAACCAGGCTTCAGCACAAAAGCGTCTCTCAGAGCAGTGCCAACCACTGGTAAAAAAATGCCTTTTAAAAAAAAATGTGTGATTTTTTAAAAAAATGTTCAGGCATATTAGCAGCTACCAAGGGAGGTGTTTTGTGAACTAGTGTTACTTGGAGGTATCATGTTGCCAATCCTTGGAATAGCTACTCAGTGTCTCAGTATATAGACATCTTAATTAAAAACTCTCTGCACTAATAAATAAACTCACATGTTAAGTATTACCTCAAAATAACTTAAATGGAATCAAATGTCCCTTTTTGTCTGCTATAGGTAACTTTCAGAAATATAAAGGCTACTAAAAATTGTCTGTCTGTCTGTCTGTCTGTCTGTCTGTCTTTCAGATTTAAACGCCAAAGGGGTAATCCTTAAAGCATTTGAAGGATTCCACCTAAAATCTTGTGTAAATTTCAAGCCACGTGATAGAGAAAGGTCGTTTATAATATTTCAGAAGCTGGATGGGTAAGTAAAAAGCCCTTAGAAATTTTACTTGCATAATTAAGCCACCTTGTCCCCTGGAGATATTAGGTTGAGGCACAGCTGTGGGGCTTTTCTAGGGGTCTTCAATCTGCCCCTTTCCTGAGGCTTCTGCTTCTGGATTCATTGTAGAATTAACACCAGCTCCTTTTCATGTCCAAATCTGAGATGGGTCAACTCCATGAAGGAAGCCACAGCCTTGAGTTTACAGGAGCTGAGCAGGGTTGTGAAGGTCAGGCCATTTTGTGGGGCTTTCATGCATAAGGTCACCATAAGTTGGAGATGACTTGAGAGCCCACAACAACCACCACATTTCCATGGGTTCTATTTCTCTGGCCTTCTATATGTAGTGTTAAACAACCACAAAGTAGCAATATAGCAAAACTGTGAAAATATACAATAACATGATCTCAAGAACATGTATGCGCATGTGCATGTGTGTGTGTGTTGGGGAGGGGGAATGATTCAGCAGCACGGAAGAGGCCTTGGAGGAGAGCAATGTGCTGTAAAGCACCCACAAATGGCCATGAGTGAAGAATTACAAGCACACAATAAATGCCTAACATAGAGAAGCTCCCTGTTTCTTCTCAAGAGAGGAGGTAGATGTGCAATTCTAAATGTCCTAAGTACTATAAGTACTCTTGCTGGCCATGGTTTGATGCTCTCCCCCCCTGCCCCCTCCCCACACACACTGCTGCCCTCTACCACGCTTCCTTTTGCCTTCCCAAACCTTCTTAGACGTAGCCCTCCTTCCACATGGTCCTTCTGATTTTGAGGGTGCATCTCTCCCCTTCACATGGCATGGATCACTTCAGACTTGACCCGCTCTTCATGGGATCCAGAGTAGAGACATGCTTTGGAAACCTGAGGTTTTGCATGTCTCCCCATTGACTAAGATGGGCTATAACTTTTTACATAACTGGATGGACATTTCAGTAATTCATTAGGAATGGGAGAAGGCTACTAAATGTAAGAGAAATAAAGGTGCATCTGTTCTTTGCACATTTACAGTTGAGAGTGAAAAATTAAAAATATTTCAGACAGACTGGGGCAAGAAGGCTTGCTCAAGAGACATCTTTAGGTTTTGCAGGAATGGGATTATTCACTTGGGGGTGGGTGAGTAATCTATGTGAAGATGGTATACATCACAGAGAAGCTCACAGGTAAGTAATCTTCACATTTCAGAGGGACTTATGATAAATAAAAACCTGTACTAGGGGTTTTGTTTGTTTTCTGGTCAACTTATTTATGGTATTTATACCATTTGTTAAGAACAGCAATGCTTAACCTCACTTTAAGGTTAAAATGAAGATTAATAGGTTCTCTAAAGGTAAAATGCATCTCTCTAATGTTGTCTTGAATTCTTTATCAGTCTTAGTGCTTCATGGATAGAATAAATTATTTCAAATTAATGGCAATTGCTAGTCTGCATTTAAAATGGAGTAACATTCTTTTCAAGGTTGCCAGTTCATTTTCTTCCATATGCATCAACAAACTCAGTACAACTCTATGACTGTCAAACACTGATTTCTGTTTGTGTTTTCAGATGTTGGTCTGCAATTGGAGATGCAAAGCACGGCCAAAACCTTTCAATAGGTGTAGGGTGTGACCACAAAGCTATTGTAATGCATGAAATCTTACATGCTCTAGGACTCTTCCATGAGCAGACAAGGACGGACCGAGATGATTACGTTAAAATATGGTGGGAGCACGTGCTTCCAGGTTGGTTTCCAATCTAATGAAAGGATTTTGCATATAGAAAATACAGCTACCTTTGCTCTTCTGAAGACATTTCAACCCATGCTCATGGCAGGCTGCCCTCTAAAATGCTAGTTGGCATCAGCTGAAGTGTGCTTCTAGCACTAGCACTTCCAGTCGGAAGCATCATGCAGCCTTGCAGTTGGTAGTGTGCAGACTTTTTCACCTTAATGTACTTTTCCTTGAAAGAAAATGACCCTGAGGTCATATTCAGGGGTCCTTCTCCAGGAGTTGCTTCCAAAGCAAGTGAGGCCAGTGACTACCAAACGGTGGGCCTTTTTGGTTGTGGCACCCTGGTTGTGCAGTTAACTCTCCAAAGAGGTGCATCTGGAACATACTTGATATTCTTTTCAGCATGCACTGCAGAGCTTTTAATTCTTCTAGCATTTTAACCATTTAACTTTTTAACTTCATTTTTTTCATATTGCATTATATACTGTACTACTGCTGTGCTTCTGTGCTGATTCAGTTGCTACTGTGGTTTTGCTGTTTGAAAGCTTTAAGGTTTTTTTTTAACTTTTGTAAACTGCCCAGAGTGCCTCAGCTATTGGATGGTATAAAAATGAAATAAAATCAAATGAAAAACAAAATCAACTGAAGGACTAGTGCAAAACATGGAAGAATTACAAATAGAAGATTATTTTGTTTGGACCCTCATATCATTCCATGAATGAAGCAGGGTGAGGGTACAGCACAAACCTTGACTAGAATGATCATTTTGGGTCGCTGTCCCTGGCTTTTTTTCAAATGGTGAAATAGCAGTAATTCAAAAAGGAAGAAAACATAAAGAGGTGAAATACATAATTAAAGATTCTCATATGGTAACAGCAGCTAACATCAGACCAATTTAGAGAGGCCAGTCTAAACATTTTCGCTTCTAACCCTCCCTGCCCCATGAACGGGAACCAGTTTGAGCATGCAAAAAGCTGGTGTTCTGCTTAAAGGAACAGGAGCCCTGGAAAACCTTACTAGCTCTTTGATTGATACAAGCTGGAGCTGCAATGTCCTTTTCCCACAATCTCATCACTGAAAAAACATGGGTTGATTACCAGAAAATGCATTTTGATTTGTTAGCTATAGTGGCCTGTGGATGTTTCATGCGAAATAAGTTAATAGAGAATGCGAATGGCTAGTGTGAAAGAACCTTCTGTTTCTCTATATTCTCCCAGGGCACTTAGATAGAAAGGGGCTGTAAAGGGATAACCAGCTTGTCATCCTCCAGAAGCTTTGACCTACAACTCTCATGAGACCCATGCGGCATCACCAATGGCCAGGGATCATGAAAGTGGTACCTGAAACATCTGGAGGGCCACAAGCTGCCCATTCCTGCTACTGTAGGCATTACGTACAGAGCTGCCAGGTTGCTGACGGGGACGGGGCGTTATGCTCACATGGCACCAGTCCTCTGTCAGCTTCACTGGCTTCCCATTGAAGCCCGGGCCCAATTCAAGGTGTTGATTATGACCTATAAAGCCCTAAACGGCTTGGGTCCTGGCTACCTGAACGAGCGCTTACGTCCGTATATGCCCGACCGCCCCTTGAGATCTGCGGGAGAGTCCCTTCTCCAGGAACCCTCCATGAAAGAAATTAGGAGAGTAAGTACCCGGAGGAGGGCTTTCTCTGCGGTGGCGTCCAACCTATGGAATTCACTCCCCAAAGAGGTCCGCCTGGCACCGTCGTTACGGGTTTTTCGGCGCCAGGTAAAGACCTTTTTATTTAAACATCATTTCAATTGTTAAAACATATGATCTGGCCAGGGCAACTTCTTCTTCCTTCTCTTTCTCCTCCTATATTTTTATTTTATACTGATAATTTTAATTTTATATTTGTAAGTCAATGTATTTTTTGTATTTTTGTATTTAATGGTAATTTATTATGTACTATTGTATTTCAATGTATTTTATCATGTTGTAAGCCACCCCGAGGTTTCGGCAAGGGGCGGCATAGAAATGTAATAATAATAATAATAATAATAATAATAATAATAATAATAATAATAATACGTGATAGATGGCAATGATAATCCGTCAGTGTGAGGGCTGCAAGAAATAGATGGCAAAGCAGGAGTACTTGCATCAAGTTCGACATGCTTGAGTGCCAAACTAGACGTATCATCAGCAGATGTAGGGGTCATAATTTGGTCCCCTAGAAGCCCCTCAAAGCAGTATTGGGGTGATGTAAAGAACATGGGGTGATATAAAGAAAGTAGGAGGCTCCCCCCACCTCTGGATGTTTGCTTTACTGATTTTGTTTTGCTCACTGAGCTGTGCCGAGCACTGAGATGCCACATTGCTTGTGTGCTTAGCACCCTAACGAGATCCAGCCACTGGGGCCATGTTGTGCTCTCAGGTCCTCGGGTGCATGTGTGGTGCAGCTGGCTCCAAATTGTTCCATCCTAGAAAATTCTAGGCAGGATCTAGACTTCCTGCCCTGCTCTCTCCACCACAGCAAGAATGATAATTGATGAATGGGAGATTTTTATTTTATCTGAACAGAGATTACAGGATTTATCTGATGCTGTGCATTATTATTGTCTAGAAAGAAGGTTCTGTTTCCTGGTACATCTCCTTGTGCATTTTTCTTTTTAAAATCTTAAGTGACATTTTTATGAGTATATTTCTGGAGCTGAAAAACATCAAGAGGGCGGTCCTGTGCATGTTCAGGCAGAAAAAGCATCCCCTGGCCAGCATGGGAATTAGAAGTAACCTTTTCTGTCTAAATGTGCATTAGATGGCACCTCCAGGGTGCAGTTCCATGGCTGGTTGTCATCACTGAGGAGCCTGTAGGCTGCGCTCTCCGAGCTGGAACTCTGCAGGTGGAGTCTCTCCCCTCCGTGCAGCCAGTGCAACCCCTCTCATGCTAACTGGGTGCAACTGGGCCTCAGAGAAGGCAAAAAAGGCCTGCCAGTGGGCAGGGAGGGAAGGAGGTGGGGGCTGAGGACTTAGGCTGATTGCTGTCAGCAGTCCAGTCTCCTTCTCTCTCTGCCCTGGCTCTTTCACTGGATGGCGGAAGACAGCCACCTAGATAACATGGCAGTAAGGCCAATCTTGTTCTGGGCATAGGATGCTCCTATGCCCCTGAGTTTGGAGGTGTATGTGCATCGACAGTGCAGGGCATAGGATGGCACCATAAGTCGCTCAGCCAAAGTGCCTGGATGGAGTACTCTTTCCAGTGTTAAGCTTCAACCTAAAATGACAACACTGGGGAGTCGTCCCAGGATTCCAGAGGCAGGCATAAGAGCAATCCATGAAGTATTTCTGGTCGACATGCACATCATCCTGCATGTATCCACACAAGTTTACCTGGAAGAGCATATGTGTCTGCGTCGCTCTGTGTGTGTATGATATAGTACATTTATGCACAGTGAATTTTTCTAAGCAATAGAAGCAGGGAGTTCATGGCTGATATAAAACTTGGAACAGGAATCTCTAATTTATGCTTTTCACTTTCATACAACATCACTTCAGATTTTATCTTTTATATATTTGTTCATAGAATGACACTCCAAAGTCATATTTTTCATTAAAATTTACATCAGAATTACCAGACTCCTAATGACATCATGACATCTTGATCCATAATCAGTTATTAAAAATAACTGTGTGTTTATTTCTCTTATAGATCAAATACACAACTTTAAAAAATATGGAGACAGCTATCTCACTGACCTGAATACTCCATATGATTATGAGTCCATCATGCACTATGGTCCATTTTCATTTAGTAAAAATTCAAGCTTAAGAACTATTACTGCCAGAATATCTGAATTTAATCACATTATTGGCCAGCGCTTGGATTTTAGCACTACTGATCTAGCAAGACTCAATCGCATGTACAACTGCAGTAAGTCCATACCCAGACAGTGAATGTAAATTTGGGGACTAAAAGTAACAGATCACCTTTGAGTAAAATGGATTCAAATTGATAATAGCTTTTCATTAATGAAAAAGATGGGGGAGAAGTACTTCTGTTTGGGTGTTTCCTATTCATTTTTCTATTCTACCTGGATATTTTCCTCAGCGTCATCTCTAACCCTTTTGGACCAATGTGATTTTGAGTCAGCCGACGTGTGTGGCCTGGTTCAGGAAACCAGAGATGATGATGACTGGACTTATAAGAACAGTGATTCTCTGGGACAAGACCACACCTTTGCTGGACCATGTAAAGGTACATGAGACACATGCATACAGAACTGGGTTCTGGCCATGCAAAGAAGGGCAGGCTTGATTTGAATGCTGCAGCCTCGTGGGACATGGGGCAGGCATAGCTGAGCCCCTCGTGGGGTGCACAGGAGCATCCTGCTGCTGATGGAATGGAGGCAAGGAGTGGCGGCAGAAGATGAAGCCCTCTGCCTTCTTGCAGTTTGAAAGCGAACGTGGCTGGGCCTGGGTGGCATCCATCCTGGAGCTCTTGAAGAAATCGCCAGTCTTGTTACAAAAATACGTAGCATGCCCCCAAGATCAGACTGGAGGGCATCAGAGGACTCAAGAATGGCCAGTATAACACCTATTTTAAATAAGGGGGGATCCAGGAGAGATCTGAGGAAGCACAGGTCAGTAATTGGTTGGCTGAAACTAGTTGAAAGCATTATTAAAGATAAAATCAGTAAGCATATATATTAAGCATATATGATTCTTGAAAAGAATCAACAAGGTTGTTTCACAGATAAGCCTGTCTCCTGTCATTTTCGAGAATCTCAGTAGACGTGTTGACAGGGGGGATCCAGGAAGCATTGTTTACCTGAACTCTCAAAAGTGTTTTGACACAGTCCCTCTTCGAAGACTTGGCATAAGAAGAGATGGCTTTTTATGAATCAGGAACTGGTTAAAGGACATAAAGCAAAGCTAGATGGCAAATTCTTCCAGCAGAGATCTGTACTGGGACCACTGCTTTTCAGCATATCCATAAATCATCTGGTATTAAGAGTAAGCAGTGAAGTGGCCAAGTTTGCTGGCGATATCAAATTATTCAGAGTGGTTAAAACAAAAAAGGGAATTATGAGCAGTTCCCAAAGAACCTCTCTGAACCAGGAGAATAGACATAAAAATGGCAAATGCGATCCAATGTAAGCAATTATAAAGTAATGTTAGGGCAAAAAATCCAAGTTTCATATATAAACTGATGTGATTTGAGCTAGGAGTTACTGACCAAGAAAGAAGGCCTTGAACTGTAGAATAGTCCATTTGGAAGAGTTGTAATCCTGGGAGTTGTAATTTGGTAAGTGTCCAGATAATATCTAATGGACAGTGTGTGCATCATTATGCATGAGGTTGCTTCAGGAACTCCTTTTCCACAGATGCTGGCCACTTCATGCACTTTAATACCAGTTCTGGGATGAGAGGTGAAGCGGCTGTCTTAGAATCTCGCATTCTGTATCCAAAAAGGAAGCAACAGTGTCTCCAGTTCTTCTTCAAAATGACAGGAAGTCCCTGGGACAGACTTACCATATGGGTTAAGAAGGACGACGGTACTGGAAAAATTCGCAGGCTGGTTAAAATCCAAACATTTCAAGGTAATTTTGAAAACTAGGAAAGAAAACATTGGTGTATCTTTGTGCAGCCATCATACATGTTGGTTTTAAAGCACAGCAATGTTTAATAGCAGTTTTTTTCAGATTCTTACCATTAAAAGCCCCCGCCCCCATCTCCATGCAGGAAATATGTGCATGGTTATCGGTGAAGACTGCACACAAACAAGCACCTCTTCACCATGTGCACCCATAGAAAGCTGTGATTTGCATGTATCTTTGGAACAAAACAGATATGTGTATGGCCTCCACACTCCAGGGTGCACTTGGCCTGTTTCCCACCATGCTGAGCCCAGCCCACTAGCCATAGTGTCCCGGTAGAGTCTTTCCAGTCCCAATCCCACCCTGTCCCAAACCTGGTTTTGCAATTTCAGGCAGGCATCAGAAACAGAGACTTTTGTTTATGCCTTCTTGGGTCCTGGGACCCAAAAGTTAAGCATAATCAATAGATAATACCTGAGAGCCCCCGTACACCATTAATTATGCAGTCCAATGGCATCAGGACAGTTCGCAGTTCTGGCACCAACCTTGGGACTGGGACTCTACAGTTGGAGCAGGCTGGCTCTGCTGCTGCAACTGGCGTGGTTCTTTTCACGCAGGCTGCAGCTCTGCGGTTACAAGAAGGACTTTGGAGCTGGCATGGGGAGAGGATTGCTCTCGAACATGGGACGGGAGGTGCCCTGCAACCTTAGCGGTGTCTCCAGCTCCCTTTCCCATGAATCAGTGTAAAACAAAACGGTCCCAAACTGTGCTCCTTCTGCCTTCCATTAGATGGCCATTATCCTGCAGGTCTGGATGGTTATGGGCACCCACATTTACATAGCATCTTAAAAGACCATTAAAAATTAGTGTCTCAGAAAAGAGAAAAGATTTAAGCTGGCACCAAAATGGTCTCTGTCGGGAAATTATTTCACAGTCATGCAGCCACTACTAAAAAGACCCTCTCTCTTGATGCCATCTTCCAAACCCTCCTTGGACATGGCACTTAGAGGAAGTCCTCAAATCTTGCGTATAGTGTTTAGGCAGATTTAGGAGAGATGCTCTGACAGGAATTGTGGTTCCAGGTCATGTAAGGCCTTACAGGTTAAAACCAGTACCTTGAATTGGGCTTGGAAGCATACAGGCAGCCGTTGCAAGAGGTGCAGAACTTGCATTGTAAGCTTGGTCCATCTGGTTCCCGTTACCAACCTAGCTGCCACATTTTGCACAAGCTACAACTTCTCGATGCTCTTCAAGGGTGGCCCAGTGTAGAGTAGATTGCAGCAATCTATCTTGGAGGTTACCAGAATGTAAATTGCTGACACTAAGTTATCCCTATCCAGATAGGGACATAGCTGGGACACCAGCTGAAATGAATAGCAGTCAGCCCATGTCACGGAGTGCTCCTGGGTAGCAAGTGACTACAAAACTACATATCTGCTCATTCAAGAGGAGTGCCAGCCCACCCAGAACAGGCTGAGCACCCTCCATACCAATCAGGAAGGCCACCAACAAACAATAGATCAGCCTTGTCTGGATTGACATTCAGTTTGCTAGCCCTCATGCAGTCCATTGTCACAGCCGGCCACTGATTTAGCACATCGATGGCCTCAACTGATGGGGGGCGGGGAGGAGAAATAGAATGGCATGTCATGAGCAGTGCCCTTCAGATGCCGAACAATCCCACTCCTAGGGTGCATGTAGATGTTGAATGGCAAGGAAAACAGAACAGGCCGCTGAGGAACTCCATGCTGGAGAATCCATGGGGCTGAACGATATTCCCCAAGCACTCCTTCTGGAACTGGTCATCCCTGTAGAAGTGGGACCACTGCAATGCACTACTCCCTACTCTCAGTTTAGAGAGAACGCATGGCCAGTGGTATTGAAAGCTGTTGAGAAATACAGGAGTATCAACATGGTCACATTCCACCTCCCTGGCCCAGATTACCTTTCTCTTACTGCCAATTTATATAAACTAAGAAAGGCGTGGATCCAGTACAGAGGTAGTTTCACAAACCTGTCTAAGCACCTTGTCCATGTCCTTGAAATGGACCCAGCTGGAACTCATCCAAGAACACTGGTACAGAAGGTGATCTGGCTACCTCACCTGATTCAACATTGATGTCCCAGAGGAGGTAAGAGATGTTCTCCTAGAAGTGCCTAGCAAATATGTTACAGCAGGCTCCTGATGGGTCTATACTGTCTTTAGGACCAGCATGTAGTAGACTGAGGCAATCCTCTTGCTGGATGGAAGAAAGAAAATCTATTTGTTTCTACTCGATTTAAGAGAATCTGTTGAGGGGTTTTGTCCCCCCACTCCTGCAATTTTAATGTTTAAGACACAGTATTTATTCAAAAGGGGTACTTGTTCTGAAGACATGCTGGTTCAAGATAGTTACAGTATTCCATGTTTGCCCAAAGTGGAGCTCCCATCTCAGCTATAGACTTGGCAGCTAGAGGCTGAACTCAGCTGTCAGCCCTGCTTTTACTACCCTGCCTGGGGCAAGGAGGCATTTTCTCTTGGGAAACGACAACTGGCATAAAGGACAGGGCCATGGAAGAATGCAGAGGCATCTGGATGTTTGCATGTTTAAACCAAACACTCAAAAAACCCACTGAGATTTTTCAAGCATTTTACTTAAGCAACTGGACTGATTCTGAAGCCCATCACAGAGAAGAAAGTGATCAACAGCGAACAGAAAGTATTGCAATGTATGATCTCCAGAGCTGGAAGCAGGATGCGTCGAAATAACATTTCAGCATATCATGAAGAAGTTGGGTGGGAAAGTGCTTCTGCAGGCGTGTCCTACTTGTGGGCTTCCCATTGAGTCCTTTGCCTGAGCACAGTGTGGACAGAATGCTGTACTGGGGAGGCCTTTCCAGTCTGTAAATGCCACCCCTTCTACAGACTGTGCTGTGGGTTTTCATCTTCATACTTGGTTTTAATTATCATATTGATTTTGCATTACTGGGGGCTTTCCTGCACAATGATGTTAATCACTGTATTGTCTTTGAGTGCCATCTGAGCTTTACACAAAGAGCTCTACCTTTCCTGCTCTTCCACTATGTAACCTCTAGGTTGGGATGCATTATTAGCATTAACATTAATTGTTAGCAGTAGTATTATCACATTTCTTTTCTACCTCTTTACCTCTTGTGAGGAACCCAAGGTACCTTACATAGCTCCATTTTATCCTCACAACAGCCCTGTGAGGTAGGTTAGGCTGGGTGTGAGTGACTGGCTGAAAGTTGCCCAGTAAGCTTCAGCTCCGAGTGCAGATTAGAACCCTGATCTCTTGGGTCCCCACTCAAAACACCAAATTCTCAAGGAGAAACAGGACCATGCCCACCTTTATTATATAATAACCTATTTTTGTTTTCTCAAAAAAGTTCTCTGAAAAAACAGAACTGAACCTGGAGTGTTACAGCATTATATAAAGAACCCATAAACAACTGTGTGTCAAGAATCACAAGGGCCAAAGGATCTAAAGTCCTCCCAACCCCAGGCATGCCCCCAACCAGGGAGAAATTTTATGCAAGCCTGACAATAAGTAGGAGGGAATTAATAACTACCTCCCACAAAAATCAAAACAAAACAAAACCCAGAAAGGCAGTAAATGCCCCCCCTTCCTACTCTTTCCCTTGCCAGAGACTCTCATGACATTGAGTGGATCCACCTCAAAGTGCTCCAACTTCATTTATAAAATTAGCATCTAAAAACTGACATTCACATTGATTTTATGGCAAAAGATGGATTTTTAAAAAATATCAGTTAAAGAAATTGATATTCCCATACAAGTTACCTGCCTGAGGTGAAATGCACCCTGTGGGTAGTTTAAGGGACAATTCTTTCCAAGTTTGAAAGCATGTAATAGCTGAAAAAATGAGGAGGTTAATTTCCCTGTTCATGTTTTAGACTGGTATAGTCCTGCAAGGCTTATCCAGAGTTGAATGACAGCTCTCCATCATTCTGTGTTACCAGAAAACCTCCAAAGTGTTGATGCTTAAAACAATGAGCTTAATAAACATGGGGATCATTCTCATGATTTACTGTGGAAATCATAGTATTTGCCTTTTCTTCCATAGGGAACAGTGACCATAACTGGAAAATTGCCCATGTGACCCTCAACGTACAAAGAAAGTTCAAGTATCTCTTCCATGGACTCAAAGGCAATCCTGGTGACTCATCTGGAGGAATTTCCATTGATGATCTAACCCTGAGTGAAACCCCGTGCCCCAGCGCTGTGTGGCTTATTCGCAACTTCTCCCATCTACTCAGAACTGCACCTGAAGACTACTTGGTGCAAAGTCCCCTGTTTTATAGCGCTGAAGGTTATGGTTATGGTTTAACAGTGTCTCCCAGAGGCCAGAGTGATTCTGCCTCTGCAAATTACACACGCATTTCTTTTCACCTGATCAGTGGTGAAAACGATGGAGTTCTTGAGTGGCCAGTTCTAGGCAGGCAGGTCACAATCACTGTTCTGGACCAAGATCCTGATGTCAGGAGGAGGATGTCCTCAGAAAGGAGCTTCACAACAGATGCAACTCAGGTTTTTCCAGGTATGTAGAAATCCCTGAATAGAAATGGTTGTGGAACCAAGAAGGCAGGATTCTGTGTTTGCATTTACTTCCATAGCAGATGGTGAGTATAGCTGGGAAATTCTCCTGTGAATCTCATGTGGAGGATGAAAAAAATGCATGTCCCTGTGAGCAGCTTGAATGCATAACACCTGAGTGCACCTCAGACTCATGGGCAATGTTGCACAGGACGCTGACAGCTAAGGAAACTGCCTAAATGTCAGCTCCAGGTTTGTGCCTCCAACTTGACTCACCTCTCCTTACCACTGTCAATCACAGCTCGGAGAGGGCAGATGAGCAAGGAAGAGCCTCAGCCCCAGGAGATTTGGGCTTAGCAGTGGGTCCCCTGCTGGCATCAACTTCTCTTGATGCTGGAGTGGCCCTCTGTGATTCTCCATCCATCCATTTGTCCCTCCCTCCCTCCCTCCCCCCCTTCACAGAGCAATCACATGGCCCTTAGACAGCTCCAAGGTTGGAAAATTGCTGTGACTTCAGCACTGAGGTTCCATTCTTTGATCTTGCCTCTTGCAGTGTGCCACTTGCTTTTCCAAGGATGCAAAAATGCCTTCTGAGAAGGGCATTCTGGGAAGGTTTAGTGGGCATTCTGGGAAGTGGGGAGAGGAGGAGACCAGGACCAGCAACACATCACAAATGTTGGTGGTGCCTCAGCCTCCTTCCCTCCTCCTGCAGTTCCTGGCAGGATCCATCCACTTGCAGTTTTTACACTAAGAAGCCTAAACAATTCAACAATGCACAGAACACAAACAGCATGCAAATATTTCCTTGGCAGGAAAAAATCAGTCTTCCAGATGGGACAAGCCCTCTCTTCTTGGAAATTTTGATGCCTCGTGCAATTGCAGTCGGAGTAGAGACTGGGGATGGAGTAAATTCATCTCCCATTCACAGCTAAGGAGAAGGAAATACCTGAAAAATGATGACCTAATTATCTTTGCAGAGTTTGAAGGTATGGAATTTCTCATTGTAAGATGGGATGCATGATTTTTACAACCCTGATGCATTAGTTTAATAAAGAATGGGAAGTGATAACATGCTGCTATTCTGCAAAGGTGACGGTGGTAAAGAAAGCTGACCAGAAGAATGTTTTGGAAGGGAAGATGTGCGCACACCTCTGAGTAGGGAGGCTTCTGTGCACTGGGTGCAGGGCTGATGGGGTTGCTCCAAAAGCCCTTGCGTCGGCTCCTATTTGATCTCATGGTTTTGCCAGAACTGTAGGGAGAGGCTGCTGGAGAGACTGCCGGTCACGCTGTTTTGGAGAGGTCTCACAGCCCGTGCAGTCTGAGGATGCAGAGATTACTTGCAGTGCTCTACCCTGGGCCCCGTGTCTGTGAATCAGCACCATGGTAGCCTTTCTTCAAAACAGTGCTTCCCACTGAGGCACACCCAAATCGACAGCATGTCTGAGCGCCATGCTATTTTGCTTTATACTGTAATTGCAGGTGGTGGCAGTGGAGGAGGAGGAGGAAAAGATGGACGAGCCCCGTGGGGAAAGTTGTGTCCTTTGGCAGTGCCTGCATTCGCCACATGTTGCTGTGCAGGGCTCAGACTGCATTCGAAGTGGGCGAGCTGAGCTCTGTTTCTTGGCTCCTTCACTTTTGACTCAGCCCCTTCAATAGTGCACAGCAGTGGAGGGGAATATATCCCAGCTAGTTTTCCTGAACCTCTTGGCTGCTTCCAGTATCATCAAACAGTATATTCCTGGGTCACCCAGCCAGGGTAGGACTGGGGAAGGGTGGCTCATGGGCACCCAGTATTTTCAGAGGAATCTGCCTGGAAGATGGTGCTGAGGGACCTCTGTTCCACCACGTGGCCACTAGCCTTTGGGTTGCCTCCAGGTTCTGTCTTGCCCCCATGCTTTCGAACATTTGTATAAAGCTTCTGAGAGGGCTGAGCCAGCACATCTCCATTGTGGGTGACACACAGCTGCACTTCTTGGTCTGAGGGAGCTGTTGCAACCCTGAATGGTTTGTCTGAAGACAAATGCAGTGACTAGCAGAGGCTTGATGCAGGAAAGCCAGAGGCACTGTGCCTGCTGAGACCTGCCAGTCAAGATGAAGGTGCAGGCGAGGTGCTGGATGGGGCTGCACTCCCTGTGAAGAACGGAGTGCACTGCTTGGGGGGCTGTCCTGGATGCAGCAGCACTTCCAGGAGTGCAGGTGGCCCTTTATCTGCTTAGACTATCTGGAGAAAGCGAGCCTTGCGGCATGCTCCTCGGGACTGGTACTGAGTGCTCTGTGTGGGACAGGCTTTAAAGGCAGCTGCCACCCCACTCCTTGCAGAGGCCAAGCAATCAGCGTACCTCCCACAGGCCCTGTACTCACCCTGGTTGCTGGCATATCTGGGGGCTTTGTTTAAAGCATCCTTATTACCTCAGAAAGAGCCAGATTGCTGCCCCTCTCTAGGAGTGCCTTGGCCCCAGCACTGGTCATAGCGGCCCTGCTCACAGGACCAGCCATGGGGCCTCTTGGCATGGGGGGGAGGTGCTTCTGTGGGTGTTCCAGAATCTTGCAGCTGGGCCTTCAAATAATCCCATGACCTTCCAGCATGTGTTAGAGGGATATAGAATTGTGCCCTTAATAAGTAATGTGCTATTAGGGGTCAGCTTGCGCCCCAGTTCAAGAGGACCCAAGATGAAGATTTGTTTTCAGTTCCTGGGTTTGCCTGGGAGGTAGCAGTAAAAAAGTGCCACTGGGCATGCACAGTATACTTTTCTTTCATCCTTTAATAATTACAACTATGCTCCACACTTCTGGAATTAGCAAAAAGGGACTCCAAAGAAAAGGGATTTATGTTTAGGTATAATGAAGTTCCATTGTCTCATTTAGAAATGAAACGATGTGCATCACTACATTTCCATCCACAAATCTCTTCCTCTCTGTGTGCATGTTATCCAACAAAGATTTCCAGTTTCTCATCATAGTCTTTTTCTTGACTAAGGACTATGACCTCCCTTCTACCCTACAAAACAAGTAATTGAAGCAAAACTGCAGTGTGTTTTGTACAAAATTTGCACTTGTGTTTCAAAACAATTTCCTCCTTTTTAGTACATTTTCTTACTTTTGAAAACTTTCTATCTGTAATACTTATCACAATGACATTTTTTCATTTTGATGCTTTCCACAAAATTAAATAAATGCTTGTTTGGAAATGTGGGTGCCAGTTCTCATTTCAACATGTTTTGATTATCTCCTTCTCTCTCTTTGGTAAAGATTTAACACATCTCAGGAAGACCGAACATCTTTCTCCACAAACATGGTTCATCCTTGGGGAGCATCCTTTGGGGCGGAATAAGAGATCAGCCCCTCTGGAGGACTGGCAATCTTACCAGACAGGACAGTGTGACCAAAATCCCTGCCAAAATGATGGCATCTGTGTAAATGTCAAAGGGAGAGCAAGCTGCAGGTATCCTGGACCATTTGTTTGTCTGTCTGTCAACTGCATACCACCATCACAAGGATCATTTTACAGGTCTATAATATAAGGGAAGACTAATTCCTGCATGCATCTTGAGGATGGAATCAGATGGCACAATTCCACGCAGTGTTCCCTATTGCCATGTATTCTGCAATATTAGTTGCCTAATCAGAGGGTTTTGCTGATCTGAATCTGAGGATCCTCCTGATCTCCCAAGGGGCTGGGATGCAGTAGAAATATAAGAAGCTGCAGGTGTGCAATACAGACACAGGGAAGTCACACAGTTGTTTCTCCTTCTCTGCTTTAGTAAAGGCATACATAATCTTGCACACATTTAGTCAGAAAAGGGTCCTGCAGCCCTCAGTCTTCCTCAGCCAGCATGGCTGGCTAAAGAATGCTGAACATTGCTTTTTTCAATCATATATAATGAATTTTGTAAATCAGAATTCTTATGATCTCTTCTCTAATCTGAGCAGGTTTCATGAAACACAGGGGCTATGAGATACTGACCTGTAATAGTTTTGATCCTAGCTAAACAAGGACCGAATTATTTCAAAACACACTTGCTCTAATCCCTGCTACCTGAATTTTGTCTGGGTATGTACAGTCTGCTATCAGCTAGGTCTGATCTTTTGAAAATTATGAAGTCAGTCCTTTCCTCAGAAAGGCATGCTTGGTCCTCATTTTCTTATCATTTTGGTGCAAGGTTTGCTGCATTTAATTTTCCCAAGCACTTTGTTGCTCTTTTATGTTGCTTGAATTTGCTGCCATCAGTCCTTCTTGTGTTTATAACTATTTCAGCTGACTTCTAGTGACTTTTATTGCATATCATCTGCACCAACATGCACAGATATACTAATGGGCCATCTGTGCCTTTCTCCCAGCAATAGCAGCAGAAGCTGCAGGTGTTGAAATTTCCCCCATTAGACCGCTATTATAGGCACCGAAGTTCCTGTCAGGCTCTTCATGGCAGCCTGGCATTGAGCTCTGCCCCAGGAGTCTTGGTTGCCTTCAAAGCAGGCCAGTGCAGGCCATGCTTGCCTTGCTACTCAGGGCATGGAAAATGACATTGGTCTGTAGCAGTCACAGGACAACCTTTCTGTTACTAGGTTTTAAGGGAAATAATGGAAAAGAAAACCTTTCTGAGTTGTCAACTATGTACCTTCCTGGAGGAGAATGACCTGAAAACAGTAGTGCACACACTGGTAACTTCTAGGCTTGAGTTCTGCAATGTGCTGTACATAGGGCTACCCTTGTCCCGGTTTTGGGAACTGTAACAAATGCAGAAACTGTAACAAAGCCAGAGAGACACCACATATCACTTAAAACCTATAACAAGTCTTTGCACTGGTTGGCAGTATATTTCCAAATACATTCCAAGGAGTTGGTTGTTGTTGTTGTTAGTCACCAAGTCGTGTCCGACCCGTCGCAACCCCATGGACAACACTCCTCCAGGCCTTCCTGTCCTCCACCATCTCCCAGAGTCCACCTAAGCTCACACCAACTGCCTCAGTGACTCCATCCAGCCACCTCATCCTCTGCCGTCCCCTCCTTCTTTTGCCATCTATTGTTCCCAGCAAGGAGTTGGTAATTACCTTTAAAGCCCTTCATGGCTTGGGTCTAAAATGCTTGCAGGAGCACCTTTGCCCATGCATTCTGCTTTGCCAGCTCAGGTCCCCTGGGGATAATCTCCTGAAACCTGCTTCTGTAACATCAATGTCAACTACCCAGAGGACTTTCTCAGTGGTTGGCCCTAAGCAGTGGAATGGTCTTTCCGGGGAGATGCGTCTGATTTCCCAAATTCCCACCTTTAAGATGGAGTTAAGGATGTATCTCTTTCTACAGGCCTTCCCAGATTAGTTCTCATATTGTTTTTATGATGTTGTTTTTAGTCAGTTTTAATCACTGTAGTTTTTAATTTCTTGTAAACTACCCAGAGCCTATGGGAAGGGTGTATAAAACTTAAAATGAAGGAATGGAATGGCCAACCAATCCTCAAGGCGATGTAGTAATTCCAAAATGCCTGTCACCAGGACTTCTATGCTCATGTTAACTTTGGACAATCTTTAGAGTAGTCTCTTACTTACTTTAGAAGAAGTATATTTAAATCTTAGCTGCTGTGGATTGATGTCAACAGAAGACCAATCTCATAACAGAGCTTTTGTGCTTTTTATAGGTGTGCTACAAGCAAAATCTTCTTCTACACAGGTGTGAGATGCCAGGTAGCACATGTCCATCGGAATATACTTGCTTTGCTGGCTGTTGGAGCTGTTGGGAGTGTTGTACTTGTAATCCTTTCCATGCTAACCAGGCAACAGAGACTTATTTCAGAATACAGGTTTAAGATGATTCCATATATTTCTTATGGCCAGCCCAGAATGGCCCACCCAGCCGGACCATACTGCTTCCAAATTGGCCAGGTCCGAAAAGCAAAACCTCTGCTTTATCATTAGTGGCAGACTTCTGCTGAATGCACATCACCTGGAAGCTGGTGTTGAGATGTAACTGCCCTGGTTAAGTCATCTGAGGAGCAAGTATCTTTGTTTAATGTACACAACACCCCCCTCACCCTTGGACACATTGGTCAGTCCCCAAGGAGCACAACCAAGGGTGAATCTTTGAGAACTCATCTCTGGATCAGGGATGAGTGATTATTGAGCAAGCCAGACTCAAATGGGTAATTCTTTTGGAATCTGCACCCAGGAAGTATGGAGGTATCCCAGGGGATATATTGCACTAAAAAGAGGAGTTCTGGGTCTTTTCTCAGTAGCAGTACTGGGGTGAAAGTCTTCTGAAAGGTAGAGAAAGTGCCACACACTTGGCAGGGGAAATTGTACCAAAAGGTCCGGAGTCTCTGCAGAACCAGGAAGGCAGCTTACTTCAGAGTAGTCTATGTGTTGATCTTTTGTTGCCTTTTGCCACAGCATTGCAACTTTAAGTCCACCCATTACTTTGCACTTTGAAATTGACTCTTTCTCTGTTCTGTACTTTCTGCTTAAATCCTAAATAAATCTTTTACCCTGCATGCATGAAAAATGCAGACAGTGTGCTTTGGGAGTGGCAAGGGTGGGGGATCACAAAGGGTATATGCTACTTTTGGTCATGCTAGGGTTGGTTTAAGGCCTGTTTGGACACAAGATGCTGGGCAAACCCATAACCTAATTCATGATCCCCTGAGGCAAAGGGTTGCAGGAGGGTTGCAATGAAGCCAACTCAGGAGTCCAGGGTCGGTTTTGGTGTCCTGCAAGCCTCCATCCAGGGGTATGCTCAGTTCATCTAAGCAATGCCGCCAAGGTGAAAAGCGTTGATTCTGCTGCTGCCTGTTCCAGGTATCCCTGGAACACTTCTAGCACAGAGCCTCCAGTGGTTCATTTGGCAAAGTCCACATCCAGAAACAGAAGAGCCCCTGCAGGGGCAAGAGGGCTGGGAAGCTGGCTAGGCTGCCATCAGGCCCCCTCACCCCTCCTAGCAAGCACTGCCTCCCCTACTGCACCCATGGTATGGAACTGCTTCACCTGTGGCCAGGCTGGACTTTTCCTGGGTGACACCAAGGGATGCTGCCACTGCTTTGGGGTGCAAACCAGGAGGGAACTGCCCATCCTGACCCTGGGTCCAATAAGACCCTACTTAGACTGCAGCAGGGGCTCAATAAATAGGATCAAAACCAGGCAACTGCAGTGTGGTGGCTGGAGCACTGGACTAGAGAGCTGGCAGATTGGGCTTCTTCACAGCCCCACTTTACGTGTGCATAAATAACTGCCAAACTGAGATTAGACTTTATGCATCTGGTCTGGACTCTGTTCCATGGAAGCTTCTGTCCAAACCATCTCTCCTCTATGGAAGTGCACATTTCCAACAGCATACAATCTGTCTTCACTGCTTGCTGCTTCATTTAGGCAGGCCATCACACTGCAAACCCAGGGGTGGCACAAGCATAGCTGAAAGGAACTGGGCCTGGGCTGTCCGGCCATCTAGATCAAGCCATGGCTGCCTGTAGGACTGCTGCTCCAGTGGCAATGCACAAATTAATTCCAACAAAGCTTGCCTCATGCTGTAAGAAAAGTGCTTGGGGAGTGGTGCACCTAGCTTCTCTGCGCTGGCCATCTGATACTCCACCCACCCATGCTGTGGCTGCTGCAGTACTTTATCCAGCAACATTGAACCTTTTTAGGCTCAAGAGCCAAGTTCACTTTAGAAGCAGCTCTCCGTGGCCACCTTCCAGTAGTGAGAAGAGCCAAGGACAAACGAGACTGGCAGCAAAACAGGAAAACACTAAAAACATCCACCTGTTTCAGCTTAAAGCACTTGCTGCAGGTCATTAAGCCTTGGGAGAGGCATGACAATCTTTCAGAATAGGGCAAAAGCATGCGGCAGCCAGGAAACCATCAAATAATTAGGGGGTGAGAGAAAAGTGGTGGGGCAGGGTGAGGGAAAGGGGTGTGGCCCCCCGGGGAAGCCTGGCGGCAAGATTTGGGCCCCAGGCAAGATACATATGAATGCATGCCCGAGAGTTAGCACGCCTGACTTCATTAACGGTGCAGTAACAGATCCCGCTCAGGCAATGCTTGGTTATGTATTCTGTCAGCTTAGCCTGATGGGGCGTAGAGGCTGCAGTGATGCATAAGGCAGCTCTCCAGATGACTGATTCAAAATGCTGATTGCCTTTATACAAATGTGTTAAGAGAACCTCAACTCTGTGGCTCCAGTGCACAGTGGCAGAAAAACAGAACTGAACTGCACAACACAGTAAGTAAATGACAATCCAATCCATATCTGCTTTCTCTAAAAAGGATGGTAGGACTTGTTGCTTGCTTGTTCTGCTTTCTTAAGTACAGTTGCAAGCAGCTTATTAAGTAGCTCATATAAAAGGAAAAAATTGGTGTGGTTTTCATATATAAACAGCCACCAGATTTTTCCTTTTATGTTTAGTAAACTGCATAATTAGACATTCATCTATTGTACAAAAACAAAGTGCTTCTGTTTATGCACTTGTAAGCCGCCCCGAGGTTTCGGCAAGGGGCGGCATAGAAATGTTTAATAATAATAATAATAATAATAATAATAATAATAATAATAATGCAGAGGTCAGTTTACATTCCTTTCACCCTAACCCGTTATGTTCACATGACTCCAGTTCTCCGTCAGCTTCACTGGCTTCCCATTGAAGTCCGGGCCCAATTCAAGGTGTTGGTAATGACCTATAAAGCCCTAAACGGCTTGGGTCCTGGTTACCTGAAGGAGCGCTTACATCCTTATATGCCCAGCCGCCCCCTGAGATCGGCGGGAGAGGCCCTTCTCCGGGAGCCCTCCATGGAAGAAGTTAGGAGGGTGGTTACTCGGAGGAGGGCTTTCTCAGCGGTGGCGCCTAAGTTATGGAATGCGCTCCCCAGAGAGGTCCGCCTGGCGCCGTCGTTATTTGTTTTTCGGCGCCAGGCGAAGACCTTTTTATTTAAGCAGTATTTTAAATGTTAATATTATTGAATTTTATTTGGCCAGGGCGGCTTGTTTTACAGTGTATGTTTTATATTATATATTTGTATTTTATTGTATATATTTTAAAATGTTATTTTAATTTTTTGTTGTAAGCCACCCCGAGGCTTCGGCGAATGGGGCGGCATAAAAATGTTTTAATAAAAAAAAAAAAAACCCAAAGCAAGTCTCATTGAATCCAGTTGGGACATACTTCCAAGTAGGTTTGCTTAGGTCTATAGCCTGAAATGGGAACCCTGATGTCAGTGGCAGTCCTATAATACAAGGAAAGCTTCTTTGGTGGGGGACCAGGCTGGCCCCACACATCACTCTCTCTGGGTCAGTGACACCTTCATCACTTTGCCACCATGCCCATGTTCATGTCTTGTGTACGGGGAGGGACATGGAGTTCCATGCCACCCCTCAGCACAGAGAAAGGGCCTGAGTCCCAGTGGGGAGCGCAAGCAGCCCCCGAGTGCTATTGCGGCCCTGTCTCTGGGAGGACACTCCATGGGTTGTGCTTGGAAGGCTTGTGAAGGAAGGAGGCCCTCATGTTGCTCCACCTATTTAGGTGGGCTGGAAACCCCCTTGAAATGAGTGTGATTTACCAATGAGTGCACAAGTAAAAGTTTTAAACAGTAGCAAAAATAATGTACAAAGGACCCAGTGCAGTACAGGAGATCCATATAAATAATATTTCTCTGAGCACATTAAACGGCCTGGATGCCTATTTTGGTGTGTGAATAGGGCAGGTATCCCTCAACCACCCTCAAATTCAGGGTCAGCACACCCTGGATTTAGGCACACCAGCCAGTACATTCCTGGAACTGGACTGGAGCAAGTATGACCAGAACTGCGGCATTCAATACGTTACAGCATCAAAGCCCACATCACCGCCTTTCTTCTAGTCTAAACGTTAGTCTTCCACACATCACAAGGTACATTGGAAAATAAACTGTTATACTAATAGGTCACAGTGCTTTATAGCCTACAAGAAATCAATGTTCTATTATTCTTGGACTATTCTGTGCTTAATCCTTGGTCAAGGAAACAGCAACAACAACCTCAAGTCCTTGGTGGACTCAAGACAGCAAAGAATAGGTCTTCGAAGTGTTTTCAGAGGATAAAGACGGTGATTCTGTGGAAGAGACCTCGTATTTTCCTGTAGAACAAAAAGAAAAATGCTGTAGAATACATGCTGCTCAGTCACTGTGCATATAGGCACAGCAGCTTCATACAGATAGCCGTCTGTAGAATGAGCTGTCTTTTCTGGTTTCGGAGAAAAGCATTACAGCATTAAGGAAGCAGCTGAATGCCACATTGCATGCAAGCCTCCAGACTGGGAGGCAGAAGCGCATCCTACCCAGGGAACAGGGTATGGTGGCAGTGGTCTTCCCTGCCACCAGGGCATACACTGAGTATTCCATGTGGGCAGCCATTTTCAGCCACCTACAGAAAGTACAGGGAGAAGGGAGGAGACTGGGGCACAATGGGAGCCTTTGCTCCGGGCCTCTCCCGCCCTTGCACGCTAGCATTGCCTGTCTGCCCTCCCGGAGGCTCGCTGGCAGCCTGGCGGCAGGCAGCTGACATGGCTCTTTCCGCATGGGCTGCAGGAGGGGCAGGGGCAGGGCTCAGTCTTCAGAGTCCCTGGTGTGGGATGACGTTAGGCGGCCAAGACTGACACTCCTAAACCGGGTATTCCAAGGCAAGGGTCTAGTAATGTAAATACCACATTAAATGGCACTACAGCAGGCCCCCCACGTCTGTGGGAGCGAGGGGTGCAGGACCCCCGCAAAGGTGGATGAACCACAAGTATATCTAGCCCCTCCCCAACTCACCAGCACCTCCACTTTGCAGCACGCATTTCTCTCTCCAGATGGATGGGGCAGGAAGGCCTGCTTTGGAGGTCCTCCATCCCTCCCCCTTTTCTCCCTTTCTTACTCTGTGATGACGACGATTTTCCATGGTAGGCCACAAAACTAAAAAACCTTCTCATTTAATTATCGGTGGCAAACTTGCAAAATCTGCAAAAGTAGAGGCTCAGCTATATTTAATTTCTTTACATTATTTGTGTTGCCCATTTGCAGGAGAACATGGAGATAGGGAGTTGCTGTAGGCCACTGAAAAGCAGTTTCAAAAGTGAATCTGTGTGAGTGGGAATATCTCTGAGAGCAGGGGATGCAGCTATAAGGAACTGTGTTGCCTTTATGGTGCTTTGGAATTACGTAAACCTGAAGAGTCAACAATTGAAAGATGAGCAGAACAACATGAGTATGTTGCATTTGACGCTTGCACGGTGCCTTGCTGCCATATACCTGCTTTGCCAAATAAGTTGTTTAAAGTCCTCGAGAAAGGAGAACTGATGGAAAGCATCGGAGCTGATACGCCTTGCGATATCGACTGCAATATGAAAATACAGATACATAAAAATTGATTAACAGGCTTTGTTTTGTATTGTATTTTGGAGGAAATAGCTCCCCTCCCCGCCCCATGTACTTGCAACCTATGCATACTTAACTGGGAGAAAGCCCCACTGAAATCAATGGGATTACTTGCAAGTAACCATGGACAGGGGTGTGCTCTTGCGGCACAGTCCCCTTCAGTGCATGCATGCCAGCCCCTGAACCTGGAGGCTTCCAGGCATCCAGCCGCCAAAGCAAGGCGCTCCATGGTGATCTCTGCTGCTGCTTCCCCTCGCCCAGAGCACTCTCTCTTGATGGTCATTTTTGGCTTTCACATTATAGCACCAGGAACAAGGAGGGAGGAAGGTGGGGCACCAGCAGGGATAGGAGCAAGCTGACAGCCTCAGCCTCCTCGTCCCCCTGCCCACTGACATGCCCCTCTCCCACATCAGAAGCCCATTTCTGCTCCTGGGGAGGCAACCAGTGCAATTCTTTCTGCCTTAGCTGCAAAGGAGTTGAGGCGAGACTCCAAAGAACCTGTGCCCTCCCCAGTCATGTCGGGAAGCCATAGGATTGTACCCCGAACTGCAGGACTAAATTCTGACATTTAAGCTGTTTTTTCTTGCACAGGATGTTGGGTGGGGATGTACTTGCAGAAGTGGGAAATCATTTTTGGATTTAATCTCATGCCCTGCTCAACTGAAAGACAAAAAGAGCAATTTCCTGAAAAATCTTCTGCATGCGGATGGGCACCTTTGGATCTAATCTTTTATTAATTCCTGGGCAGAAGGTTACCTTTGAGTGCTGTGAACTCCACCTGGAGAGGGAATACTTGTTCAGCATAGTTTCTCGCACCTACACATTTGAAACAAGGATAGTTATCAAATAATCTGTTCAAGTAAATATAATAAAATCATGAACACAAAATGGTGAATATCTTAAAATTCGTTTCCTACCTTCCTATCCCAAAGTGTTCCACACAACAAAATGAATAATCCCTGCAAAATAGTTGCATATTAAAAGTTATGAACAATTCTAGCACAACATTGAATGTATTTGTGCATACTGAGATCCCCCTAGTGTAATTTCAGATGAAGAGCAGCTTTCTTTCAACTCTGCCACACAGAATGAAAAAATCATGGACCATGGAGATGGCATTCAGGAAGAAAAATGAATGAGAAGACTTGAATTACCTCTCAGGGATTACAAACCCATCTTCATGCAGAACTTTTAATGGAGAGACCAGTAAGGGATCAAACTCTTTGGGAAAGCAAATTAAGTTGCAATTTATCAAAATTTAGCTGAGCAGTCCTGATTTAGGGCTAATTATAATCCATAGTCTTTACCAGAAAAAAACAAGGTAGCCGTGTTGACTGCCTGGAAAATTCCAGGCCCCATATTGATGTAGCACCATTACTGTGTCAACCAAAGACCAGAGATATTTTCCTTTTCTGAGATCTTCCCATCTCTTCATCAGGCAAGATGTCAGAAATGGCAGATTTGGCTGGGTTTGTGATGCTTGATGTGGGGAGAAAAAACCTGATGATGGGGAAGTGACAGTGTTGTATGTTGAAGCCCAGGATGAAAAGAAGAGGAAGACTGCTGGCACCCAAATTAGACTGTGCAGATCCTGTGCCATATACAAGGTTGGTTCTGGAGCTGCCAGTAGAATTGATGGGAAGCAGAAGGGTGCTGAACCCCTTCCAAAGTGCTCTGCTCACCCTGCCAGAGTGGGGACGAGGCAGGTCCTCTCTGCCTAGGCAAGGGCAAATGTTGCCTATTGCTTAGCTGTCCTCCGCTAAGCAATACCAGCTGACTGGGGGAATTTCCATCAAGATCACAGGGTTAAAATCCATGCCTTCCTCACATTGCTCCACCAAGCAGCGGGGAAATTGAGGTTCTGGAGCAGTGGGTCTGCATAGACAGCACCACCCCTTTTCTCTAAGGTTCAGCTCAAAGGCAGGATGATGCAGGCCACATAAAATTAGCAGCAGCTCTCCCACACGGGAGGCATTCAGGATGCAGCTGGACAGCCACCCGAGTAGCATGGTTCAGCCTGCTGACCTGCACTGAGCGGGGGCCAGACCCTCTGGCCCCTTCCATGATTCATGTGGCCCATGGGTGGGTTCCTCACTCCTGTACGAGGAACGAGAAAACACTGTCTGTTCCTTTACTTGAGGGCTAGCTGTATTATTATTACTATGCTGCATTTATAGCCTTCCTTTACTGGGCTACAGATGTCTTTCTCTTACGGCTCACACTACAGGTATGGATGCACCCTTAAAGTTCCCCAGGGGAATAGAAACAAAATAGACGGGCCCACATCCTTTTGCCTTTGCACTGCCAGTATCAGAATCCCAGCCTCAGCCATGCCATTAACTTCAGTGTGACTCGTGCAGGAATGCATCCCACTGTTAATGAAATTTTGAGCACTACCAGCATAGATAACCTACAGATCTAGGTTGCAATTCTATTTTACATGATTTCCAGGACACATTTAGAGAATGCTGAGAGAGGCAATTCATCACATCAAATGTATGCAAACCTGAAGTTACAATGACGCTTCTAGTTGTGGAAAGGCATCACTTCCCTATTTCTGGTTGGATCAGAAAGAATCTGAGATAATTGAGATTGTTGCTTTTGTTATTGCTTTGCTTTGCTTTTAAACACCAACTTGCCTTATTTCTAAATCAATCCAAATGCCTCACATTCAAACAGGAGACAAATGCCAGGTGATCCCATTAGCTGGGTAATTGAAATGAGTATTGTGAGTCCCCTGAAACATGTATTTCTTAGCATGAAAGTGCAAGTTTGGTGACTTCACCACACTGAAATAGCTATGTGAAGCACTTTTCCATGTATGACATATTATATATGATAGCGGAACTGAGGGCCTCAAGAAAATGCTGATATTCTTGTTGCCTAAGTATAGCAAACAGCTGGTATCTTTGATCTACTTACCTGAAATGCATTGAAAATAGTAAATAATATATGGAATATTGTTGGGCTTTCAGGGAAAACTGTGGCAAAGCCAAATCCCCATGTAAGACCTAACATTGATGTCAGAATGCCAATGCTCTTGCTGACACGGTAGAGAGAGCTTTTTTCTTCACTTATCGACTTTTCTCCAATGGAAGGCCTTGAAATTTTTGCGATAACCACGATGGTAACAATAGCATTAATAACGACGATGGTCATGGCGGGAATAACTAAAGCCAAGAGAGCTTTGCTATCCTTCCAGCTGAGCAAGCAGATCCCTTCTTGTGTGTACGAGTCACGTGGGTGAGTGATGCCTATCGTGATGGCCGATATAACCAGAGGGCAGATGTATCCCAAGCAGAAGCCTACAGCTTTCATGGTAGTCTTGCTTGCATTATGTAAAATAAAGACCAGGTGGTAGAAGAGCATAAGAGCTAAGGTGAGCATCCAAAAGAAGACGCAGAGATAGAAAAAGTGAATGAAAAATGTCACTGCTGTGCAGATATGCCGGTCCACTTTATCGTTTTTGTCATGCATCGCTGCCACAGTGATGAAGCAGATGTCTGCAATCAGGAGCGAAATTGCAATGTTCAGGATGCACACGTGGCGCATGCAGGATATCCTAGTTTTGGTCACTGATTTCCACACAGCAAATTCTATTGCGATGCAGACCAGCAGGCTCAATATTGAAATGCTCAGGCCAATGTAAGTGATGTAAGTCAGTCCAGCCCATGGACTTGCATGGCTGGGGGACATCAAAATGGAAAACGAAGTCAAGTGGTTGCAGGAGCAAGTGACACTGTCCCCATTCTCTTTGCTTTCACAGCCAGTGTCATCCCAACCTCCTTCACCTGCTGAGAAGCTGAAATTCCAAAAGACACATCGAGGATTGTTTAGGGATTTCTTGCTCTTTGTAAATGTCATGTTGATCTGGAAATCTTCACCTAGTTGGCTGCTGGTATTCATCACTGTGGAAATTACCAAACCATTAATTACTTCATCTGTTTTATAGAGTGGAATAATATGCCCAAGTGTTGAATAAGCCACGCTGATGATGGTGATTGCCGTCTCAAACTTGATTTTTCCTTTATCAATTAGCACACTACCACTGAGGCTGGAGAGTTTGGAAAATGTGAAGCTCTTACTGAAGTCTGAAACATTCCCATTCCCAACGACAGCTCCTTTGAGCTGAAGGTTGTCCTTTATAATGGGTGGAATAGTGTTATTGACAGGTCGGAGAGACTGTGAAAACTTCTGCACTGAATCCAATAACTGAGAGCTCCCGTTCTTAAAATTCTTCCATGTTTCTACTGAACTGTTGATAATGGTATCTACTGCAGACAAAAAATTCTGGAGTAGTGAGAGAATAAAAAGATCTCATAAATATTACAATACAGAATTATCAATGTATTTCAGAAACTCTTGGTGCGGTTGTAAGAGGCAGTGGTTGAGGGCCTGAGTCACCATGTTCTACTGTTTCCTAGCATAGCTCTTCACGTTGTCATAATCCTCGGCAACAGAAAAATTCCCAAAAGAAATGGAGAGCTTTGCCCAACATTGGAAGAGTGAAGAGCCACCTACCAACGAACTGATTCTAAAAAAGATCTTGGACTGTGCAGAAATGAACAGATTGACCTTGTCTCTGAAGGAGAAAGAAGATACAGACTTCTATCAAACTTGGGACTCTTTATATCATTGGCTAGAGAAATAGGACTACGCATAGATTAAAATATGTTTATAGTTTAACATAAAAAGAAAAAATGTGGGGGGCTGACCCAGTGGGGCTGATGTTTTTGATGATTGATTTTGTTTTAGTTTCTTTCTTTTTTTGTTAGGTTTATTAAGAATAAAATTTACTCAAAAAAAAAAAAAAGAAAAGAAAAGAAAAGAAAAAGAAATGGAGAGCTCTATCAGTCCTATGAAGCTCCTGGGTCTGCCCAGCCCTGCTCTTAGGTACTGGCCATGTCCACTGGGAACCTCATCAAACTTAATACACTTTACTAAAGATATATAAGCCCTGGGGACAAGCAGCAAAAACTTCCAGTTGCCATCAAAATAATTCAGGCTGGTTAACTCCTTAGCAGGCATGAAAGGCTAGAAAAAGACCTCTTAAGTTTGTGTGTGGCTAAGAAAATAAGATTTTGCATAAAAGCAAAGTGATGGCAAAGCTCGCCTTTCTTCACTTATGGACTGATGAGGTCACAACTGGTGTGACAACTCACAAAAGAAATCTTGATGCCATAAGTTCTCTGGGATAGCAATGAGTGATCACTGTTGGTTAGTTTTGTAACACAGAACAGATTTCACACTGTCAGAGGATCAGTAAAGAGGGGCTATAAACCTTACTGCCATTTTCTGCTAAAAGTCCCCCCTTTCCCCATGGCAGCCAGAGGATTAACAGGACCGTGCAGCATCTGCCCTCAACGGGGACGTCTATATCTGTGGGACTCCAGCGAGTGATCCTGCAGTACCCGGGAACAGGGAAACAGTACACAGTGCAGCTGAGATGGGGATCCCCTTGCTTTGCCCTCCCTGCCTCTCCTTGGGCATGACCCTCATTAGACAAAGGGTTAAGCAACCCCCATTCTTGATCACAGTCTGATTTGCCTTAACGCATCCAGCTAAGCAACCACTGGATGGGTTTGCACAACACATTGACCTCTGTGGGAACTTGAACCAGGCACTGTGGTTGCAATGCCTCTGTGCCTGACAGATGACCAGGCACAGCAGGGCTGGTGCTGCCTCCTCCTCCTCCTCTTCCCCCCACCCCTGCCCAGGCCTCCTGCAGTATCGTGGTGGATAATACAGGAGCCCTGAGATGTCCCCTGAGCCACTGCAAGCCATTTAGCTCTGGCAGTGGTTGACTTTAATGAGAAATATTTCTCTGTTAGGCACCCCTAGGAAGGTGAGGGCAGCCCTCACTATGTGAAATCCCCCCATGTCTACCCGCCACAGACCCCAGGATTCCACTGTAAAGGGTGCTCTCCTTATCACCCACCTTTAATCTGAAAAAATAGCAACAAGTCTCAAAGTTGCAATCTGGAAAGGATGCTGGCCTTCATGGGTAAACTGTACATGCCAGATTGCAACTTTACAGAACACTTTTGACTTTTTTAATGTGTGGAAAACACACTTAACAGCAGACTCTTCAGGGTTTGAGGGGTGTTCTCTGTTGTACCCCAGGTTTCCTTCCTCCCCTTCCCCTTCCCCTTCCCCACCTCCCCCCCCACCCCCCACATGCTTCCAAGAAAGTGACGGGTCACACCTGCCAGAAGCCTGGACCAACTGCTTGCAGAGGTCATCTAAAATGGGGCTGAGGACCACAGACTGCTTGCCTCTGGAGTACTCAGGCAAAATTAAGTGTTGGCTTACATGCTGCACACTTATTTAATGGAATTCATGATGCCCTTTTAATGGTTGCTCATTCTGACAGTCTGAGAAAAGGAAAGGAAGATGAATTCTTGGAACATGCATGGCTGTCCATGTACATTATGGCTGCTAAGAAGAGTATAGCACCCATGATTAGAAGCCATGTGTGCTTATGGCATGTTCAGGTAAGCAAGAGGCACAGCCTCTTTGTGAGCACCTACAGCCAACAGTAAACTCTTGTGAAAGCAAAAGACTGAAGCAAAAGCAGGGTAGGCAACTTGCGGCCCTCCAAAGGATTTGAACAATAGTTTCCATCAGCCCTAGCTAGCTAATGGTGATGGCTTATGGGAGATGCAGGTCAAAACATCTGGAGGGTCACACTTTTCCCACCCTTGATCTATGACAGCAAACCAGTTCTGATGTTCTTACAATGTTATGCCACCAGTAACATCATGATCCTTTTGTTCATGGCCCATCTGGTTCCCCTCACTGCAGGTGAAAAGAAAAAAAGCTCTATTCCTGCAAACTTGTTTGTAAACTTACTTCCATTGGCTTCTGCTTTGCATCTATGGGTATGACTGAAACCAAGTTCAGGATTTCAACCACAGCCTTCAGGTTTGCAGTTGAAGTGCTTATATTTTCCTGCTGCTCCTTGATAGTCCTATTTAGGCGTTCCAGGTACATGGGTAGATTCTGGTTTAACTCAGGATCAGACACCAAGGTCTAGAATGAAAGGCACATGAGTCAAATAATTAAATTGCACTTCAGACTCGTCCTGTCAAATTGAACAACCAAATCGAACAACCCAAAACCCTGATGGCTAGCTGGAAAGAGGCGGAAAATGTTGAGAAATCCATTCTGGAAGGGAAGAAGAACAGCACAGCCAGTCATTTTGCTTCCCAGGGGTCATTTCTGATGGCACACCTTTTCAGACAGGGCTCCAATGCCATGTGACAACCACAGGACAGAGAGACATTGAAGAGGGGCACCTGCTCTTGAAATGAGGGAGAATGAGTGCGAGCTGCACTTCCATCTCAGGTTCCCTTCAGAGGAGGTCCCCCGCTCACTGACGTGCCAAATCTATGTCCAGCTGAACAGGGAAAGCAAATGCTGGACAGGTTTTGCTGATACGCCTGGTTCCATCCTGGCTAAATTGATGGTTGCTTAAGAGTGTAGGTGAGCTGCTCTTAATCCCTTTCTTGCTGTATCTTAGGGTCGAACTAGATGTGAAGTACCCTCATCATAAGCCCTGGCATAACCTTTGCTCTCCCCACCACCACCGGTGTTCTTGGTCTGGCTGCCCAGCTGCATACCCTTGCAGCCCTCCAGGTGTTTTGGCCCAGAACTCCCAGGGCTGACCAACACCACTGGCTATGTTGGCTGGAGCTGACTGAAGTGGCAGTACAACCATTTGGATGGTCACCAGCCATCAACCTAGAATAAGGCAATGGCACAGGTGCTAACCATATGGAAAAGGTCACATCTATGAAAGAAGGGAACTTAATGGCAATTAAAAAACTGAACATGCAAATTATTCGCATTGCACATTTGCTTCAAATTACTGTATTATCTGATAATTAAAAATAAAATGCATAAAGAGCCAGTGTGGTGTCGTGCTTAAGAGCATGGGACTGGGACTCAGTCGATCTGGGTTCTAGTCCCCGCTCAGCCATGGAGCCAACTGGGAGACTTTGGGCCAGTCACAGACTCTCAGCCCAACCTACCTCACAGGGTTGTTGTTGTGGGGATAAGATGGAGGAGGAGAATGATGTAAGCTGCCTTGAGCCCTTTGTAGGAAAAAGGCAGGATATAAATCAATCAATAAATAAAATAAAGAAGAACACAGAGATTCTCACTTGTTGAGCTTGACTGAATTCTACCATGCAAGAGTAATTAAGTACCCAAAGTTCTTCTGCTTTGGAAATGGATGCCACTCAGTTCCACTTTTTATTCAAGTTTGCAATTCTTTACTACAGGTACAGCAGAAGTCAAAGAAGCACTGTGGGTCCGTTCTGTGCAAATGAATGTTATATGTACTTCTTGCCCGTACTGGAACTGCTTCAGAACTGTGATGTGAAACGCCATCTGTGCATAGCAGGTACCTCGTGATAAGCCAGCCTTGCTCTGTCTTCCCTTGTGCTCCACACCTAATTCTGTATAGGACTGACATGCTACATAAGCTGCACTGACCGCCAAAGGGTTTACAACTGTGGCAGGGGGCGAGGAGACAAGTCAGTCCTGCTGCAGATACCCTGGAGAGGGCCAGAGTGGGAGGGGCAAGGCAACCTGCAGTGAGCCAGATAATCTGTCAAACAACCCATTCTGAGTGGCTTCTTTGCAGGGTGGGCTGTTGTAACATGTGAACCTACCCTCTGTGCACATCAGTGCAGAATGAAGCAAGCAAGCAAAATGTCTACCTAAAACAGACACTGCTGTGTCCACACAGAGATAACAGGATCACTGGACAGGTTAGCCTTGGACTATTCTCATGGAGAGGAAGAGCAACCATCAACTTGGATGCCTGGGCTCATCAGTCCCTCTCATATCTCTGTTTTCCAGTTCCAGAAGAAGATGTGGGAGCTCTGAGCACCTGGTCCTACTTTGGCCTGGGTAGGGCATGTGAGGGAAGGGACGGCCTTGAGTAGGATGTTGATTAAGCCTCCAGTGGGTGGGTAATGTGCCCAGGGATGTAGCCCTCTTGTAGCCCTCTACGAATGGAAGCCAACTTTGTTAAGGAGAGAGCCTTCTGTATCAGAGGGACTCTGCACAATCCAGAAGACTGGAAAAGCAGCGTTCAAAATCACAAGGAGAGCCTGCACAGACAGAGGAGGCTCTCCCCTTGAACAAGTAGCCCGTCATGCACAGAGGGCCTTAAAATGAAGACTGTACGCAAGCATGCTTTTCATGCAGGGAGCTGATCAGTGTGCTCACTCTGCTCCAGCTGCCAATTGGGCTGGACTGCAGACTGAGTCAGAGGGACGCTGAGAGTTTGTACCGTCTCCTTCCTCCTGGGAGCGTGGTCACAACCAGGGGGAGAGCATCCTTGCCACAAGGAGCACTTGGCTCCAGCCACCAGGCTGCAGAACTAAAGCAGGGGTGGCCTCACTGAGCCCTGAAGATGCTTTGGCCTGCTGCTCCCGGCATCTCTCCACCCTGACCGTGCTGGGTAGAGCGTTGGACTGGAGACCTGGGAGATCCCAGTTTTGGTCCCTGCTCAGTCCTAGAACTCACTGGGTGACATTGGGCCAGCCTACCCTACCTCACGGGGTTTTTGTGAGGATAAAATGGAGCTACATCTTGGGATCTTCCCAAGTGGAAAAAAAAGTGGGATAGAGGATAGAGCAATTGGAACTGCATGAGGGGATAGGTTATTGCTGCTGGTGCCGGTGTCTCATTTGCTCCATTTTGCTCTGCCATCAATAAAGTTTGCTTGTTTTAAGGCTCAGGAATATTTGCACAATTTTCAGAATGGGAAATACCCACAAACACAATGGTTGGGAAGTAAGTAGAGGGGGAAATCGCTCCATTTTAAAAGCAGGGCCATAAGTGCAGGGGAAATTAGTGTACCTGCGGTAATGGAAAAAGCACTTTCCCGGTGCATTCCAGTTGGCAGCAAGGCCATCAGTTCCAAGCAACTGTGCATACAGCTGCCTATACGCATGCCACCTCACCTTGTCAATCTGTCACCTACAATGCTTCCCTGCTCCCTGTGACAGCTGAAGCAGACAAACACATTGCCCAAGCAAGACCATGCAAGACAGGCACAAGTGTGCAGTTCCATCCTTGTGTGAAAAGAGTTAAAAATTACGAAAACAGTTCTGCAGCATTCAGAGGCTGAAAAATGCAAGCCCAATCGTGCTCTTCTAAAGTTCAGGCAAAGGGGAAGACCTGGCTATGCATGAAAGGGGAGAGCAGCCGGCGGGGGGTGGGGGGGGGCAGGGTGTAAGACAGGCCCTGCTGAGGAGGTCGTTGGGAGACCAGCTGGAGAGCTGAGGGAGAGAACAAGCCACACTGAGTCTGCTCATCTGTCAGGCTCACTGCAGGCTATTCTGTGAACCACCTACTCTTTGTGCAGCTTATCTGCAGGGTGGTTTCGTGTGAAGTGCAAACACAGCCCATGACTCTGGACAGAGGAATGGACAGCAATACCTCAGCAGAACTGAGAAGGTCATTAACTGGAGCAGTCAGGCAGTTGTTTTCAGCAACATCCCATTTTGCATGGTGACACTTATAGGTGATGCTTCCTCGGACAGGGCCGCTTGTCCCCATCAAATGCAGGCAAGGCTTCACGATCACAGCTCCATCCTTTCCAACACCAACCTTGGAAGAATTGCAGATTGCTAACTTTACTGTGGAAAAAGAAAGGAATATATGCCTTATTCTGACACAGTCGGACATCTGTGGAGGATATTTATAGAGCTACAATTGCTTGTCCAGCTCCCTATAGTCTGACTTTGGGCTATACAGGGGAGTAGACATAATTCAGAGAAAAGGAAAGGGCCAAATGGATGCTACATTCAGAACCTGACCTGAGGTTCTTGCCCTCAGTAACCTCTTCGGGTAGGTGAGGTGGGCTCTTCCCTTAGCATCTTCCCTCCCAGCAGACAGCACTGCATAGCTGGTTGACGAGCTTGCAGGAAGGCTCGACATACCAGGGAGCATCACATGTTGGGACAGCCAGTGGTCCAGCGGCAAATTTAGAAGTGTGCATCGGAGGTCTCATCATGTTAGTCAAACCACACCCATTTCCAAGATTATGCAACCTATCATTATACAATAAAAATGAGCTTTGTCACTTTGTCTGAATTTCTGTTGACTAATGAATGCAACCCCTTCATGGATAACTGCCTTGCCATGGTGAAGGGGCTTACGTAGCTCAAGGAAGCTATGAGCTAAGCCGTGCAGGGCCACCCAAGATGGACAGGTCATAGCAGAGAGCTCTGGCAAAACATGATCCACTGGAGAAGGAAATGGCAACCCACTCCAGTATCCTTGCCATGAAAACTCCATGGACAGTACCAAAAGGAAAAAGATATGACGCCAGAAGATGAGCCCCGCAGGTCGGAAGGTGTCCAATATGGTACTAGGGAAGAGCAGAGGGCTAGTACTAGTTGTGCCAAAAAGAATAAAGCGACTGGGTCAAAGCTGAAAGGACACTCAGTTGCAGATGTATCTGGTGGTGAAAGGAGAGTTCGATACTGTAAATATCTATATTCCATAGGAACCTGGAATGTAAGATCTATGACTCAAGGCAAGCTGGACATGGTCAAACAAGAGATGATAAGACTGAACATCGACATCATAGGAATCAGTGAATAAAATGGACAGGAATGGGTGAATTTAATTCAGATGACCATCAGGTATACTACTGCAGGCAAGAATCCCTCAGAAGAAATGGAGTAGCCTTCATAGTCAGTAAAAGAGTAGGAAAAGCAGTACTGGGATACAATCTCCAAAATGACAGAATGATCTCAGTTCGAATCCAAGGCAAACCATTCAACATCACAGTAGTCCAAGTCTGTGCCCCAACCACTGGTGCTGAAGAGGCTGAAGTTGACTGGTTCTATGAAGGCCTACAACACCTTCTAGAATTAACACCCAAAAAAGGTCATCATGGGATATTGGAATGCTAAAGTAGGAAGCCAAATGATAACTGGAATAACAGGCAAGATTGGCCTTGGAGTACAAAATGAAGCAGGGCACAGGCTGGTAGAATTTTGTCAAGAGAATACAATGGTCATAGCAAACACTCTTTTCCAACAACCCGAGAGACGAGGGTACACATGGACATCACCAGATGGTCAACACAGAAATCAAATTGACTACATGCTCTGCAGCCAAAGATGGAGAAGCTCTATACAGTCAGTAAAAACAAGACCAAGAGGTGACTGTGGCTCAGATCATAAGCTTCTTGTTGCTAAATTTAGCTTAAAATAAAGAAAGTTTAGAAAAGCACTAGGCCACTCATGCATGACCTAAATCATATTCCTGATGAATATACAGTAGAGGTGACAAATAGTTTTAAAGATCTGATAGACAGAGTGCCTGAAGAACTATGGACAGAGGTTCACAACATTGTACAAGAGGTAGCAACTAAAACCATCCCAAAGAAAAAGAAATGCAAGAAAGCAAAATGGCTGTCTGAGGAAGCTTTACAAATAGCTGAGGAAAGAAGGGAAGTGAAAGGCAAGGGAGAAGGAGAAAGATACACCCAACTGAATGCAGAATTCCAGAGAATAGCTACAAGAGATAAGAATGCCTTCTTAAATGAACAGTGTAAAGAAACAGAAGCAATAGAATAGGGAGGACCAGAGATCTCTTCAAGAAAATTGGAGATATGAAGGGAACGTTTCATGCAAAGATGGGCATGATAAAGGACCGAAATGGCAGGGAACTAACAGAGGCAGTAGAGACTAAGAAGAGGTGGCAAGATTACACAGAAGAATTATACAAGAAAGAGCTTAACATCCCTGATAACCATGATGGGATGGTCACTGACCTCGAGCCAGACATCCTGGAATGTGAAGTCAAATGGGCCTTAGGAAGTCTGAGCAACAACAAAGCTAGTGGAGGTGACAGTATTCCAGCTGAGCTATTCAAAATCCTAAAAGACGATGCAATAAGAGTACTACATTCAATATGCCAGCAAATTCGGAAAACTCAACAGTGGCCACAGGATTGGAAAAGGTCAGTTTACATTCCCATCCCAAAGAAGGGCAATGCCAAAGAATGTTCAAACTACCGCACCATTGCACTCATTTCACATGCTAGCAAAGTTATGCTC